>NC_092344.1:83598453-83898453 GCF_963676685.1 Mytilus edulis | reverse complement strand
TTATTTTAATTTTAGTTTCTTGTGTACAATTTGGAAATTAGTATGGCGTTCATTATCACTGGACTAGTATATATTTGTTTAGGGGCCAGCTGAAGGACGCCTCCGGGTGTGGGAATTTCTCGCTACATTGAAGACCTGTTGGTGACCCTCTGCTGTTGTTTTTTATTTGGTCGGGTTGTTGTCTCTTTGACACATTCCCCATTTCCATTCTCAATTTTACTTAGTGATTTTTATTTCTTGAACAATACCGATATTTCAATATCAGATAAATAAGTGTTGTTATCAATATCTAATTTATGACATGACAAGAACAAGTTACTAGTATATTTGATAAGATGAGATGGATCCTACTTTGATAGTTCTTTAGTTCGACACATGTTTGCACACATGAATAAATATACTCCCAATCGAATCCATTGTACTTAATCTGAGCCATCTTTTCTATTTCTGATATCATGCAGATGTATGCCAATTGATATTGATGTAGAAAATTGAAATTTAATGTATTTGATATGACTTGACCAGGGAAAAAATAATTCCAAATGCGAGGCTATCACGCTAACTACTACACCACCACATTAAGGGGATTCTAATTACAGACAATCACATTTAGCAAGTATACACGACACATTTAGAACATCGCACTATAGCGTAACTACCAACACCATTACAGGTTAACTATCAACCAGTTAGCGTTACAATGTTACCATCGCACTACAGCAAGTAAAAGAACGCTCTTCAGCGTATACCGTCGCACTTTAGCGTGACTATCGCGGTTCGGAGTTACACCCCGGTTTGGAGTCCTTTATGTGTAATACCACCATTGATATTCCCCTATTAGTCTTTTTTAATTTGCACTTCAAAAAAATTGGTAGAATTTATCTTTGTTTTAAATAAAGAAATACTTGGCATGAGTAAAGTTATATCCTGTACAGTACTATAGAAAAAAATCACATAACATATCATTGCATATAAGAAAATAATCATCACTGGAAGTTAACCAATCAAATTTCTCCCCTTATTCAACATGTGTACAAGCTTAAGTAACCATGTAACCTCAATTTAACCAAATATTCTATAGCAACCCAAAAAAAAAATGAGGCTATGAAAAACCAAGACACATGTTTACGACACAAAAATGTTTTACTGCAATAAAATGTAGGATTAATTACCTACAACAGTAAAATTCGAGGGAATTTTTTTATCGACCTATATCGTATACAACTGGATTTGACGTACCATGATTTAGTGGTATTTCATGCTTCTTTGTATATTAATGCATGAAAGATCACACACTGTTAATGTTTTCTATTACGCACTGTTAATGTTTTCTATTACGATTCTTACCTGGTGGACATTTTCGTGAACATGTTTTATATGAATGGTAATAAGCTATCCTGTAAAACAAATGTGTAATGATATTACGGCAATACGTATTAGATTAGGATATGATTGCCAATTCGACAACTATCCTACAGTCGAAATGAACAACATTATACAAATGTTGTTTTTTTTTATTTCAAAACTATATGTTGAGTCCTTTGATCATTGACCAGTGTTTTTCAAACTATCATGACAATTGTTCTGAATCAGGGAAATACTAGAAATGAGTTAAAGTAATCCGCTTTAAAATTTAAATTAACAGATAGTTGGTGATCAATGAATTTGAAAACGCATCACACAGTAAAACATGCTCCAAAAAAGCTTTACACCAATTTTCAAGAAGCCCTGAATCATAGTTCCTTGGGGAAATATGACGAAAATATCGTTATGACTATCATGCGTAACAATATACTATTATAATTATTCGACAAACAGACAACAATGCCTTTTCACTGTTTAATTTTATCAAATATTGTTTATGACTTATTTGAAACAAAAAAACATTTTTATTATTTTTAGTTTATAATGTAGATATCAAATATTTTTGTACATGTGAATAGAATGTTTACCTTGATCTTCGACATCTATTCCACCCGAATAATCCACAGTTTGTTCTGTAACTAACGTATCGAACAGACGTCTGTGTACATGCATAAGTTTGAAATCCTACACACACACTGTTGATATAAAACATATTTAAACGCAATTATTTAACTACACTAACGTTAAAGCTAAACACCGAACACATACAATACACAAACTTTGAATTATTTCGAAAAAAAACGGACTGACATTTAGTTATGATGGCAGAAGGGAAATACAAAATTTGGGAGGAAAGAACATTGTTTTACCTGATGAAAGAAAGATATTTTATTGCAAATTAAATGATTTATGGCTACTTAATATAGTATAAATAGTCATTCAAACCTAAAAAACAATATTCTATTAGAATTAAACGAGCATCGAACCAGAAAATTATTTCTATATTCATTTTCTAGACAGAATAATATAAAACGTTGTCTAATGACGATTTCTTGACGTTTGATTTGTCTTTTGTCGTTATATGTGCCGTTGAATGAAGTAACTACATCTTCTTTTGTCATATCCTTCTTCACTGTTATATGATTTGATCACATGTCCACTGTTACTCTCAATTAAAAATTATGTCATACCAGAGGGTCTTCATTTCAACATTAAGATACACAACGTTGATTAGGGTCTTAATATAAAAATCGTTATCATTATTTTTTTTTTTTTTTTTTTTAAATAGTATCTTTTAGTTTTTGACAAAATGTAGTTTGTTTATGAATTTTAAAAAGAATGATAAAAACCGTGGTCACATTACTTTTTCCGAGGTACAGACTCAGTAAATTATCAAATTTTGTATAGATTATGTTTGGAAGCTCAATTAATACGTATCAAATCCTTATCCCTCTTTTTCGTGTCAAATATTCACACGCATATTATTTGAAGTAATAACATAGTCGAGTACTTAGTATTTATATGAAAGATGCACGAGATTTGCCATTGAAATTTGAAGTATAAAACCGTGAAACTTCGAAAATAGCTCACTCAATGAATATATGTTGATTTTATCTATTATACATTTTATTTTAACAATTTACAATTAGTTTGTTCAATTCTTGTTTAAGGGTGTCAGACCACCCATTAAAAATCCCGATCTGTTCAATCAAATTTTGCCATTTTTACAGCTTTCTAAATATTTTACCTTTAGTTTAACTTCAGGGAAACCAGGTATATCCTGAATTGTACATGTATCACCTTTCTACATGCCATTTTCAACCAATGTTTAAAGTCTTATTAGAAATTTCTGATCTTAAAAACACAGGTACTACCAAAATAACTCCCGGTTTTCTGGAAATCTTAAATAAGTGTACTATGTAGCGCACTCATCTTGAATTTTTAATGCAAACTCATAGACAAGTGAATTTTGGCTCAAAATGGTCTAAATGTATTTCTCTTTCACCAAAAGTTTAATTTCTGAAAATTTGTCGGTTAGATTAAGTAAACAATGACATCAAATGCATTTTTTTTTGTCCGAGTAGGCATACGTTCTAAATTGGAGGGAGTAATTGGTGGTCTGACACCTAAAACGTAATGATATTATTTTGTCTTATGTTTTGTTTCATAGAGTTTAATGTACAATTATTATATAAACCATTTTGTACCTTTAACTTAAAATTAATCATTATTCTCTAATTATTAATGCTTTTTTAAAATATAGATAATGGTTAAATTTGATACAATATTTTCATTTTTTCATTTCTAATTTGCTATTCTTCTTACGTCACTACTTAGGACAGCGGCAAAGAGAGCGGTTAGGACATCCTAGCTAAGATAATCCTAAGATAGCATCGATGTGCATGATGAAACGTGTCGTAAATAGTTATCAAAGGTACCAGGATTATAATTTAGTACGCCAGACGCGCGTTTCGTCTACATAAGACTCATCAGTGAAGCTCATGAGATCGTAAGTCGGTCCTAACTTTATCCTAATTCACGTCCTTAGAAATTTATAGGACCGATCTTAAGACAGTTTCGATAAACAGGCCCCCAATCTACCTACCTGACGATCCATTCTGGTCCTCTTTTTTATTCTCATATATAGGATATGGGTGCATTTCCCTTTTAACGGTGTTAAGAATTGCACATGAGGTGTTCCCGCTACCGCTCTCCATGTACACGACGTCACCCTTGTCGTGACGTTAGATATTCAGAGTTTCAATACAAGTATCCTTGCAAGCTGACGTTCTTATTACTAAGCCGTATAATTTGTGTCCGATACAACCCCTCTTCGATATGGGTGACAAATGACCAAGATGAATTTGAAGCTGAAATCGATACTTGCAGGACATAGAAGCGCCGTTTCAAGAATATTCAAGAAATTCGACGAAATTCGGGAGAACGGAACAGAAGTTGTTGATTCTGATGAACTTTCGAACATTTTAGACAATTTGAAAAGGAAGCAAGAATTGTTAAGGAAATTAGATGAGGATATAATTCAGGATTTGGATCAAGAGGACATTGAAACAGAAATTGTCGATTCAGATCAGTATTCCTTTAATTTAGAAACAAAAGTACGTCAAATAGCAAAATATATCAAAGTACAAACATCAACGCTAAATACAAATGCCACAAGCTTTACAAATTCTAGAAGCGACGTTCCGTCGTCAGATCCTACATGTAGTAATCTCTAAGCACAGAAAATCGACACAATACACATTTCCGTTCATATTTTCGCTTATATTCCTCAATTGCTAGCGAGTACAATAAGCTCCCTAAACTCAACCTACCAACTTTCGATGGCGACATTCTACAATGGCAGTCCTTTTGGGACTCGTACGAAGCAACCGTACATACAAATTCAACACTGAGTAACGTTCAGAGGTTCAATTACTTGAAGTCATTGTTGCATGATGAAGCATTCCAAACCGTAAATGGCTATGTGCTTACAAACTTAAATTACAAAAGAGCAGTTTCGTTGTTACAACAGAGGTACGGGCAAGTTCATAAAATCACACAAAAGTACATGAATGCTTTACTTGAAATAACGTCACCTAAGAATACCCTACAAAGCTTACGTAACTATAATGACAAATAAAAACATATGTACGTGGTTTGGAATCCCTTGGTTAGACAGAGGATACCTATGGCTCATTATTGGTCCCTATCATATTGAAAAAGTTACCGGGAGAAGTACGCATAAATTTAACAAGACACCATGGTTCGACCAGTTGGCAATTATCTGACCTGCGAGAAGTGATATTTCACGAACTCAATATTATGGAGGAAGGCAATTCCGCTGATTTTACGGAAACTCATACCGCTATTGCAGCATTTCACACCAATGCAAAGGTACATACAAAACAAGCCAACAGACAAATGCACGTAAAGTCAGGCGTATTTTGTAAAGAATCACACGCCTCGGTAAATTGTACCAAAGTTGTTGAATATCAAGACCGGATGACAGTAGTCGAAAGAGAATGCTTATGTTTCAACTAGTACTGTTTAGGACATCACAATTTGGTTGATTGTAAGTCAATCAAATCATGCAGAAAGTGTGACAAGCGGTATCACACGAGTTTATGTAAAGAGAATACACATAATGATTATCTAGACAGTGTAAACGTAAGTACCATACAACACAACGCGAAGGAACCGGACACAATTTCACATTCACAGGCAACCAAAAATATTTTGCTCAAAACTGCAATTATTCCTGTAAGATCGGGACGACACTGTTCAGATGCCAACATTATTTTTGATGAAGGAGCACAGAGGTCGTTCATCACAGAAGACCTAGCCGCTAAATTGCAGTTATCAATAACTGGCACAGAGACTTTAAACTTATCCGAATTTGGGGACAGTGCAGAAAGTACAAGAATTACACACTTAAAAACTAGTATGATTTATTTGCTTACTGATGAAGGACAATTGCCGATCAGAGTAATGATTGTACCAGAAATCGCTGCACCACGCAAAACTTAAATCCGTAAAGCTACCAAATTATCGTACTTATCAGTAATAGAACTTGCTCATCCAGATACTACAAACGACAATTTTCAAGTCTCAGTACTCATAGGAGCCGACTACTATTGGTCAATTGTAGAAAACTATATCATAAGGGGCGAGGGACCTACTGCCGTGAAATCAAAAATAAGATATCTATTATCAGGACCACTTCACGGTATAGCAAGCTACAATAACCAGCAAACATCTACAATGAATGTAAGGATATCACAAAAGACAGAAGAATGCAACCCGGAGAAGTTACGGAAGACGGAATCATTTGATATTGAACATATTGACGAGAGGATAGGGAGAAAGAAAGTATTTCAAGTATTAGATTCATATAAGAAGACATGTAGCCATAACAACAGACATTTCGATACTTTATCCCGGAAAGATGATCACACACCTTCACCGGTGAACAACGAGATTTCAAAATGAAGAAAAGAAAATGTTATTAAAAGACTTAAAAAGGAACCGCTATTATTATATCCGCTAGAATTGACAACTGAAGAATATATAGGACCGTGATGAAATACTGCCCCATGGACGATCGAAAGCCGATGCAAAAGAAAAGATAAAAATGTGGACCAAATGAGACTATCGTATAATTTTATGAATTGTTAACTGATCGTGCTTTATTACAGACTGTAAAATAATTTTATTTTATTCGTGCTCATTATCAAAGACAGTTAAAGATATTCAAAGTTATATTTATCAGAGACAGTAATTCAAAGTGAAATTTTTATAATTTATTTTCATTTTATTGTAATTAAATTCATTTGCGGGCCCCCAGAATGTTAAGAATTGCACATGAGACGTTCTTATTACTAAGCCTTATAATTTGTGTCCGATACAACCACTCTACGATAAACGGTATTGAAATGTAATGATTATCTTTGATATTGCACTCCACTATAATATACAGTCCGCCAAAATTTAAGCACCACCTGAATATAACTGGCATTATTTTTTAAACTATTGTAAAAATAAATATTTATGTTTGATGTTATGAATTGCGTTTCACATACACTAAGAAAATTTATTACGACCTAAGCAACTTTTTATTAAAGGCCATCTGCACTTTTACAAATTCATCGTTTCAATACCTTTAAATCATCTTCTTACTGTCCCGCGTACAGGTGAAATTTTACCTTCATCAAGTCATTGTGTAATACGGCAAGGCGTGGTTCATCTGTGGCTAAACGGTTACAAGAAATTGACATGTCAATTGCCGGTAAGAGCACTGGCAGCAATGGTAACCATTTCAATTACACCGTCATTGTCAGACTTTTACAATATCATGTTGACATAGGAACTGTAAACGATAGACCAAGGTCCGGAATACCCTGTTTAACTATCCATCGTGTTTACAGACTGCATTTTTGTCGTATTAAAGCCACCTTATTTACTCCTGCCCCGCAGGTTATACACCACTGGCCTCAAGGTGGTCGTGTAAGTGTTCGAACATTGGTCCGTCGACTTCATAAAGGCAATCTAAGAGCTTGTCGTGGGGTCAAAAGACATACCCTTACAGCAAGGCTGGAACATGCGACGCTGGCAAAAAATGCATTGATCAGATTTGAGTCAGTTTCTGTTTACGACCTGTAGAAGCCAACATACGAGTTTGGCGAGAAAATAAAATTGCCCATGACCAAAACAACATTTGCCAAACGACTGCAATCGGTGCTGGTGGTGGTTCAGTATGGTGTTGTTTCTGAATTGGCAGAAATCTCCATAGCAGAGATCCCCCTTTCAAAATCTTGGCGATTTCAGAAAGGTAAATTATTGTTGATGAATTGAATACATTTCCTCAACTAAAGTTTAGAAGCTTTACAGAGTATGAGACGCCGTGTTATTGAATTGTACCGGAAGAGAGATGGTTACTTATCCTATTGACTAAAATATTGACATGAAATTTGTCAAAGGTTATTTGTAGAGATTTTTAATGATATTGGGTAATTAATATGTAAAATAAAAAAATCACAGTGAAACTTAAATTCACTTTCTGATTTGTGTTATTTGCACTTTTTCCATGAATGCAGAATTTAAATGCATAGAGCCAAACTTGGGTTTATGGTTTGTTTATGATATATGTAAGCAACATTACCACACTAATGGTATCTCTTTTTAGAAGAATAACTGAATTTTTTAAATGAAAAAAATGTCGATGCAATGAAAATAGCTGGTGCTAAACTTTTGGCGGACTGTATATATCATTATATCCCTAGCTCGGGGAAAGGATTAAATCAGTATCTTTTGTATTAGTTATTTGATCGTCACTTTTATCACACAAGTTTGTGGCAATAACACAGTTCCTATCTTTATTGATGTTGACTGATACGTTTTGCTAGTGATTTGATCAAGAAGACAATCGTGAGGCATTAGAAAAATCATATTATAATCCCCATTAAAATGCAACATTCGTGGCAGAATATGCTTCCCATGACAAAATTACAGCATGAAATAAACGGAAAACTTGGTTCGTTGTTTAGACATACAAATATATTTATAAGAATTAAAGATTTTATGATATTCAAAAAAAACATATATTCTTGTTTAGAGGTGGAGATTTGAACAGAAAACGTCAGATTTTCACACATTCTGTATCAGTCAGAGTAGAGAATGTACCACAAAAAGGCAAAACACGATTTGCACTTTCAAAAGAAAGCTTTTCTTATATTAAACTTTTAAAGATACATGTTTTTGACTCGGCATTGTACTTTATTTTGAATTGATGACCATCCTTGACCGTTGGTTGCTCCTTGTAAACTTATTCAGACACTAAAAGTAATTGATTTCGGATAGTACGTCTTATCATAGTAATAAGTACTTTTAGTGGATTGTTACACTTAACTTTGTAAATTAAACGTTGACAATATTTTGGTATAAATAATGACATAAAAGACAATTCTATTTATCATATCATTTTTTGAAACATTAGATTACAAAAATACAAATTCAAGATTTTCAACAAAAATTACTATAACTATTGTTTGGTACATCAAAATCTTAAATTCATTGTGGATGTTACACAATGATACTATTTTAGGCTGAAAAATCTGTATTCTATTGGCAACATTTCATTTTACTGTGAATGTATACATGCACGTTTTAAACCTTTTTTTATGCATAAAAAGGCTATAGGTAAAAGATGAAAACAAATGGATTTCTCATATTTGTTCAATTTTATGTAATTGTTAACTTAGTAAATAATAAATTTTGCAACAGGACCTTTTAAAAAGTTTTCAATTTAAGGATGATTTATGAAATCTTGGCATGTCACAGAAACGGACAATTGACTTTTGTCCTCAAATTGAAATATAAAAAACAGCTGATAGATAAAATATGACTCTTCATAGCTTCCCCCTCAAATCTTTCTATGTTCCAATCTTCGCCCAAAACTGAAAATATTTTAAACATTATTGACTAAGTAAATATATATAGTTGTAGTTGACAATCACGGTTTTTGAATTATGTCATTACAAGTAATCCACTTGGGGGTTAATCGGTTTAGAGAATAAGTAAACAGGAATTAACTACTACGCAGTTCATCATTCCTTTTTAATAAACATTTGTCTGGCAAATAGACAATGTCAATGTCAATTTGTTGTTACAACTGGGTATAAATGTTTTCCAATTGAAATATATATTACAAACATTAACCTTCACTAGTACTGGGTATCACTGACAGCAATGACTGAGTTTGTAATGTTTTTGTAACAAGACGAGATTGGTTCATACAACTAAGCTTAGAAATTTTAGTAGTTGTGAATAATACTGAAATCAAAAATGAATTCGAAATAACAAGTCCTTTATAAAATGGTTAAACTAAAAGCTCAAACCAGCTGACGAATGAAGATATATTGAGTTCTAGATTGACACAATCTACTAATTTAATAATCATTTGCCACAAATGATTTATCAAATATTCAGAAGTACACAAGTAATAACACTTCTGAAATGTCTTGGATACGAATGATAAATGCTGGGTATAAACTTTCAAAACACCATCCACACCATTCAAAAAAAGGAAATCCAATAATCAAGATACAGGTCTCAAACTATATACAGGTTGCAATTCTGTAAATATAGACAATACAATAACCCACAGGAACTCTCTCTGCGGCTAAAACTCTGCCACTTTTACTATGTAGTTTCGTTATTTTTTTATTATTTCAGAACGAAAAGTTGATATTCACTACTATTTTATTCAAAGGTCATAAGGCTGTTCGGCATATTTTCAACATTTTTATCTCCTGAACTTCTAAGGGTTAAAACTTATACTATACCACTACCTCTCCTTTTGGACCTCCTAAGGATTAAAGGAGTAGGTCCGGTAAGGGCCGATTTTGGCCTCAAATTTCAGGTTCATCTAAGGAAAGATTTTGTACAGTTTTTAAACA
Source organism: Mytilus edulis (assembly GCF_963676685.1). Lineage (NCBI taxonomy): Eukaryota > Metazoa > Mollusca > Bivalvia > Mytilida > Mytilidae > Mytilus > Mytilus edulis. Next base: position 83,888,134 of record NC_092344.1, on the reverse strand, counting down.
CTTAAGTGTCTATTTTAATTGATTCGATTAGTTAAGGTGAAAGATTTTAACTGATTAAATCATTAAAAACGCTCCTATTCAAACTTAAATATGAAAATCAAATATGCCAAAAAACGTCACTTTTCAGAAGTTTTTTGTCAAAAATAATAGTGGCCGCATCCGTGTTCATCCTCAACCTTTATATATGTTATGTGTTATCAACAAATACAACTTACATTTCAATATTGTGAATGAACACGAATGCGGCTACTTTTATGGAACGCCGGAACTGTCTCATAGTTTAAATATTTAATGTGTTTTGTCGATTTGCCTTTACGTCCTGTCATTTCTTCTTTATGTTATGTGCAGAAGCCTTTATTTCCTGACACGGCATCTCTTTGTTATGTAAATGTAGTAATTTGTTTGGTCAAACAATTGTATAATATGTCATTGCTAAACTTTGTTGTGTAAAATATGCATTACATTATGCTGTAACTACTATATATTCTGTGAATACTTCGAAACTTTATGATCAACCACCTTTAAATTCTCTCATATTTTATCTATGATGTGTATATTCTTCTTTTAAGTAAGTCAGTTAATAATTGCGTCCTGTCTCAAGTGTTATTGTTATGTCACATTTTCTAAAGGTTTTGTTTTGATACACCTTTGTTCTATGTAAATCTCGTGATATTATAGTCTTTTGGTGTTATGTTGTGTTAATACATTATGTATCTCCAGTGAAAAACACAATACATCATGGTATAATTCATATGCGTTTTGCCGAACAATTGATACTCTCTGTGAGCATTCATTACGTCATGTGCAAATGCCTTTTACATTATGTGCAAACAACTAATACTTTTTTGCAAACCTCGTTTACCTTATGTGCAATCATCGTTCACCCTGTGTGCAAACATCGTTTACCTTACGTGCAAACATCGTTCACCCTGTGTTATGTGCAAACACCTATTACGTTATGTGCAAACACTGTTACGTTATGTGCAAATACCGCTTACATTATGTGCAAACACCATGTAAGTTATGTGCAAATGCCTATTACATTATGTCCAAACATCTATTACGTTATGTGCAAACACCTATTACATTATCTCCAAACACCTATTATGGTATGTGCAAACACCTATTACGTTCTGGTAAACGCTTTTTTGACACAGATTAAAACAAAACGCATCAATGATATGCATTTTGAAAATGAAGAAAATTAAAAGTTTGACCTTTTTAACAAACTGTGGATTTTTATATTTATTCTATTGATTGGTGTAAAAATGCTATATACATACATTGTATCTATTTTTATGGGAAATTATTTTGCTCTACTTTAAGAGTGTGCGTTATGCATCCATGCTTTGAAAATTTGTTTCCTTTACTTTTTGAAAATTGTAACAAATATACAGACACGACTTTAGTTTTCAAGAGGTGCAACCGAAAGGAACAATACGATATAAAAAGGAAGATGTGGTACGAATGCCAATGTGACAACTCCTCACAAGAGACCAGGATGATTTGTTATTACCCTCCCAGTAGGGTTTTCATCTAGCGAGAAACGTGTACGAGATTAATGCTACAAATGTAATGACGTCTCCCACGATTCATGTAGCAGCTAAGGAATCCTACAAAATGTTTAAAATTTTATTTTCGTTCATTTCCTGTACCAGTTGTGAATATTATTCTGAATAACCTTCCTAAGACTTATTATTTCCTCCGTCCCTGACAAGGCCTGTTGAGACGGGTGGGTGTTTTGAAAAGGGGTGGTCAGGTGACCAGCCCCTCTTATCCGACATTTTTTCTAAAACTAACAGGGATGTTGGAAAACTATAATGACTTTCATTTATCCGTATTTGGTCCGGTAACTTTTCGAACCGTGTCATCAAGAACGATACAAAAAATACATATTCTAGTAAATTGTAATTGTTTTCTTCTATTAATTTTTTTATAAGTGATATGCATATCGTTTATTTTGTTGCCTATAAGAATAAATAAATAATTTCGTTGCTAAAATGGTCATTATAACATAATTTTCCCTTTGAATTTCAGAAAAAACTGACTATCTATAAAAAAAGATGTGGTATGAATGCCAATGAGACAATTCTTCACGAGAGACCAAATGACAAAGAAATAAATAACAATAGATCTTCTTATGGCCTTTAACAAAAAACCCATACCGCATAGTCATCTAATCTATTTATTTTTCTACCCCATTTAATTTTTCACCAGTTTAAAAAAAAAATGGTTACAGTTAAGTAATTCGATTTTATCCTGCAATTAGCTATTTATTGTATACAAATAACAGGTAAACAACGTTTGTTTTGCTTTGTTTGTACATGTACAAATAAATTTTCCTGCAACCCGTTTCCATGTTGACCAATCGGTAATATGGATATTTTTCTTTCTGGGTAATAGTTCATTTTGGGGTTTTCTTCGAGTCCGCGTTTCAATAATTGTAAAAATCAGAGACAATGGTTAAGATTTAAACAACTTATACTCAAATACCAGGTGTAAATTGTAAACAATATATGTACATTGTCAGAAATATAAAATGTATTAGTTCTCGCTGCGAAACAGGAGAAAATTTGGTAAGCCTCGCCTTTCGTCCTGTTTCTAAAGCTCGTACAAATAATTTTCACGTTTACCGACAAAGTACATTTATAATCGATACATTATTCCACAGTTGTTGATATGAATTTATCTTTTTGTTCAATATTTCAACGAATATCGTCGTATAAATTAGAAACATCAACCTATTTTCCGAACGGAGAGTCATAAATTTAATGAATATTATTGCGGGATATATAGTATAAACGGTAAGCTTCGATGCGTTTAGTTATGAACGCGAATGGTTCGATAAATATAGCTAAATACACAATTAAGCCAAATGTTCATAAAAGGGATTTGCTGCACATCATTATTTTGAGAAATCTTATTTCAAAAAATATAAAATTTCATACAAATATATTCTTTTGGATCTAAATGTTATCATTCTAAAATATGTTTTGAAAGTTTCCGTTAAATATTGCCATTTTTGATATATCGGTCCCCATTTTTTCTCGGCTACTGTTAAAGCGAGACGTTTTTTTTTTTTTATTAATAGCTAGCGAGGCATGAAGTTCATATGATTCAATCCAAATTATCCTCAAAGTGCGGAAACAATCTTGAATTGATGCAATCTTGTTCGCCTTGAAATCGACGTAACATATTTAGTCAAAAGTCTTTAAAAAAAATCACCTATATAACGAAAAGAAAACTGTGACAGACTTTAACACGAAAGGGAAGACTTAAATTCTTCTGTAATTTCCCTGCTATTGATTATAAATTAAGAAAGTTCACTTGTCATGTTTTGTATTGTTGGAATTTCGGAACCCTCTTGTTCATCCGTTTAAAGCACCATAAAACAACTGCCAGCTAACTCCCAGCTTTCAAAAATCTTTAAATGTGCAGTATGTCATTGATACGATTTGAGTTCTCAAAATGAAACAAGATAAAATAAGGATAATAAGACATTTGTAAAAAATATAAAACCCTTGTTATGTTTTATTAATTTTTGAGAACATCTTTATGTTAAGGATACATGTAGTAATCAAAGTACTGAAGTACTGAACATCGGATGACCGCAAGTTCTTGTGGACGGTCACAAGCACTTGTCTCAGAAAATCAAATCACATCTCTTTACCTGAGAGTGACGTTAAAGTACAGATATATATTTTTTTCTGTGCGTGGATGATAAATTCAACCTCATCGTAGAAGTGATACAAATCAGTAAACTCTGGGTTTTTTTTGTTATACATTGTTTTAATATTTGTAAATTATTGTTACATGTATATATAATTTTTATCCATTTGTATATCATTCTATTGCACTATATTAATTATAGTGCTGTGCAAGTGCATGGTGGACACTCTTCTGTAATAATTCGATTTTTCTGATAGATTGAATTTGAGGGAGCATACATATTTTCCAGAAAAACATTAAATGTCCCACGCAGAGAGAGGGAGCAAAGACAGATAACTCTGCATGGGAGACTGCAAACGTTCTTGAGATATTCTTCCGCATGCGGTAACACACTTTTCTGTACGTGCGTATACATGTTAAAGATTTTTTACTTTATTTATGTTTCTAACGAGTTTAACGACATTTTCATATCATTAATTTACGTTCAAAAAAATATATTTTTAGGAGTATTCATTTGAATTGAATTAAGAACAAGTGATAAGGAATGTAAGTTTGCACTCGATAATGTCCGCGTATTTATTATTATCATGTTTAAAGATCGGTTACAATCTGAAAACGAAGGTTAAGTAATGGAAATTTAGGCGACAGCAATACACATGAATGCCCTCACGGTCATCCGATGTAAAATGAATAGAGAAGTTGTTCATTAAGATATCATTAGATAAAAAAACACACGGACCTAAATTTTTTTTCTCTTTTTGATTTCTCATTCAATGACCAGTGGCGGAACCAGAATTTTTGAAAATGATGGAGCTGCGTTTGTTGGTTCTATAAGCAGTTTGATTAAGAGGAAGCTCAATTTTGCCAAAACTCCCTGCTAATTCAAAGAACAAATACAAGATAAGAGGTGGCGGGAAAATATCTTAGTCCTCGGTCAATATAATCTGAATAGACGCATATATAATGTGTTGACCTTGTTATAAGTCTTTAATTCATCAATGTAATTCGGCGCCTTCCAAAACCATATGTTATAATTATGTATGCAAGATATGGCGACATATGAAATGACCCGCTTGGTGCAGATGAAAGAGAACATTACATAAATAAGGCCGTTAGTGCTTTCGTTTGAATTGTTTTACATAATCTTTTCGGGGCCTTTTATTGTTGACTATGCGGTATGGGCTATGCTCATTGTTAAAGGCCGTACAGTGACCTAGAGTTGTTAATTTCTGTGTCATTTTGGTCTCTTGTGGAGAGTTGTCTCATTGGCAATATACCACATCTTCTTTTTTATATCAACTTATTTTCCGTTCACATTTTCCGTAAAGAAATGAGGTTGCATTTTGATTTTCACATGTAGCTTTTTTTTGCTTCGAATAACAGGGCAGAACTTTTAGTTTCAGTCGATATACACGCCTTCTTGAAATAATTACTTGTCACATACAAATTCTGTTTGTTTGCTTCATGATGTGGCTGATATTCAGCAACAACTATTGGCTTAAATGAGATAAATAGTTACAGACTGTTCTCTTCTGATGATATTAAGCCATCAAATGCCGGAAAATTTACTATGTGTATTACATTTCAGATCAAATGTTATTATTTCATGGTCGTTTTATTATGCATATATTACACACTGAAATTGAAAATTGAAATATCAATCATTAATACGTCTTTATTTGCATTGCTAATCTGCAATATGCACGATTTGTTTGCTACAAAATGTTCCTGTACAATGTTTTCAAAATTGCATTAAATGTATTTTATGACTTTTGTCAATCTAGGCACACCTCCAGAGAGACACACCTCGAGAATCGTGTCTATGTATTAGTAAATATTTTAATTTTCAACAAGTAAAGTGAAAAAATATAAAAAGAATGGATGTATAACGCACACTCTTTAAGAAAAACCAAAAAACTAAATATTTATATAACATTTTCATATCAATCGATATATAAAAATACTACATTTCCAATACTAAATCAACAACCCGATGCACATATATTACCTTCAGTTCACATTCAGCATCCAATGGATATTACCTTGAAGTAGTTCAGAGCTTTTTAGAAAGCTAAAACTTATAATTTTCTTAATTTTCAAAGTGTATATCACTGATGCGTTTTGTTTTAAAATGTGTCAAAAAAGCGATTACCAGAACGTAATAGGTGTTTGCACATAACGTAATTGGTGTTTGGCCATAACGTAATAGGTGTTTACACCTAACGTAATAAATGTTTGGACATAATGTAATAGTCATTTGCACAAAGCGTTATCGGTGTTCGTCCCCGAGGGTATCACCAGCCCAGTAGTCAGCACTTCGGTGTTGACATGAGTATCAATTATATGGTCATTTTTATAAATTTTCTGCTTACAAAACTTTGAATTTTTCGAAAAACTAAGGATTTTCTTACCCCAGGAGTAGATTACCTTAGCCATATTTGGCACAACTTTTAGGAATTTTTGATCCTCAATGCTCTTCAACTTTGTATTTATTTGGCTTTTTAACTATTTTGATCTGAGCGTCACTGATGAGTCTTATGTAGACGAAACGCGCGTCTGGTGTATAAAATTATAATCCTGGTACTTTTGATAACTATTTGCACATAATGTAATAGTGTTTGCACATAATGATGTAGTTGTTACACATAACTTAATATGTATTTGCACATAACACAATAGGTGTTTGCACAGAAGGTAAACTATGTTTGCACATAGGGTAAACGATGTTTGCACATAGGGGGAACGATGTTTGCACATAAGGTAAACGATGTTTGCACAAAACGTATAAGTTGTTTGCAAATAATGTAAAAGGCATTTGCACATGATGTAATGAATGCTCACAGAGAGTATAATTGTTCGGCAAAACGCACAGAAACTATACCATGATGTGTTGTGTTTTTCACTGGAGATACATAATGTATTAACACAACATAACGCCAAAAAACTATAATATCATGAGGTTTACATAGAATAAAGGTGTATCAAAACAAAACCTTTAGAACATTCGGCATAACAATCAAATTTGAGACAGGACGCAATTATTAACTGACTTACGTAAAAGAAGAATCGACAGAACATAGATAAAATATGAGAGAATGTAAAGGTGGTTGATCATAAAGTTTCGAAGTATTCACAGAATATATAGTAGTAAAAGCATGATGTTATGCCTATTGTACACAACAAACTTTAGCAATGACAAATCATACTACTGTTTGACCAAACAAATAACTAATTTGACATAACACAGAGATGCCGTGTCATAAAATACAGACATTTGCACATAACATAAAGAAGAAACGACAGGACGTAAAGACAAAGCGCCAGAACACATTAAATATTTACACTATAAGACAGTTCCGGCGTTCCATATACTTTCATATAAGCCGGAATCCGTCTAAAATAAATCTAAAATGCTGAAATTTTGAAGATTTCAGTAAATTAGCATGACTTATTGATGCTAGTACCAGATATATGTGCGTTGTATTGTCAAAAACAGCCCATATTTATGTTGCAGAAGCACTCTACTTTCCAATAAATATCTTAAAGATTAAATTTTCCCAATTTTGTAAACCTGCTATATTTTGGGGCCAAAAAGGGGTCTTACTGAACCTACTCCTTTAAAGCGCTTTCATGTTTTTTTCTATACCGGTAACATTCCCAAGTTATGTCTCTATTAGATTAAACACAGAGATCATATCTGGGTACCAGTACGTTAACAAATAAACATATCTATGAATATTATATATCTCCTCAAAATAGGCATGGCTTGTACAAACCTACTAGTGTTCATATCAGGTGATCTTGTCAATGTTGACATAATGTTTTCATAAGACGTTGCAAAAACGACCCTTGAAATATATGATTATCAACACTTTTCTGAATATAAATTTTTGGCGTTGATGTTTTTCTGTTTCTTTCAGAGCTGAGTACTTATTATCATTCTAATAGTTTTTATAATTTCTACATACACATTTATTAAGTGTTTTTTTTTTTTTTTTTTTTTAGAAAATAACAATCATATTGGGAAAGTATTATTCTGTGAATTAAAAGTAAATATTCATAGATTTTTTGAAAATTGAAAAATGATGGGGAAGTTTGTCCGACCTCTTTAGACTAGTATTTATATATGTGATATAACCACTTAAAAAAGTGTCAGAGTAAAGTTTACTTTCATAACAAGTATGCAGCACACTTCAGACCTATTAAGTGTTTGTATAAAACCAACAGACTATTGCAGTATATTTTAGCAACTTAACAAACAAAAAATAGAACATTGAAATTATGCTTTAGCCATAGTCCAAATGCAGCGGATTAAGGCAACTGATATTATAAATAAATAAATCTTTTTAAAGAGTTTAACAAGAAAGAAAAAAGGATAACAATAATAGAAAATGTTCCAAAACAAACTGACATCAAATGCAACAAGTCTGTATCGAAGGAACTCACTTAAATTGATTAAAAAAGGCGAAATTCCTGTTCACAACTTGTTTTCATTTTTTTGTTTAAACATAATATGATAACGGCTATTAATTATTGTTACTTATAAAGAGGAGGAGTCTCAATCAAAATCCTTAGTATTTTTTAACTATTTGTCATGCTTTTTCCAAAATATAATAAAAAGTATGGGTCCCCGAATTTTGTTCAGGCTACAGATTGTGCAAACTTGTAAGATTTTGTATAGATTATGTATCAAAAATCTACTTTTGTGTGATAGAAAGAAAACAACACCATAGATGTTTATATAAAATGTGAACAGAAAGCTCTTATAACATCCCTTCAGATCAAAATGGGGTCACCGGACTTGTTTGCTTGCTACATATTAAATTATGAAAATTAACTATAAAAAATTCTTTATCAGAGTTATCTCCCCTTTAATCTGGGTCATCTCCCCTTATGTGACAAATTTGAAGAAAAAAATCGATCAAACAATAGAATTGTGTTGTTTTTTTTTACAGCAGCTAATATGATAAAACACATAATTTTCTATAATAACATGAAAAGTCTTAAACATGAGTTACATACTTCTCTAAATATTTGCAAATTTCATTTAAGATCTAAACCAATTAGTATCTACTACTTCAAAATCAAATATGGAGGAAGACATCCGAACCGTCCTTATTAAATACAGTTAAAAAATAATTATTTGAAGTCACAAAAAGGCGCATGCCAGATCCGACCGTGCAAGGGCTGTATAGCCAGTTAAGGTCGTTAAAAACTTCCATCTTCGTAGTCGCCTTACGGGCATACGATACAGTAACAGGGAAGGTAATGGCATTGCTTATGTAAAGATTAATTTTCGGACCGTAATGACTTTTGACTTGATTATATGTGAAGATTCTTTGTTCCATTTTTAATGAACAAATCACCGATGGTTCTTTTTTTTTAAAGGATATAAGTATACAGCAAAAATGGCTTCTTTTATATACTAATATCATCAAAATGTGATAAAAATGAATGATTTCCAAACAATTATTACACAAATTCAAAACACAAATACTTATTTGTAGAGAGGATTTTCCGAATCTTTTTTATAAAAATCCGCTTCCGTTTTTCTTTTAAAAATAAAACATTAGGTATATTTTTACCAAAGGGAAGATATGTCCAAGAAACCGAAAGGTTAGTTTCAAAACTTCGACCCGACTTATCTCTGCAACTAGCACATGAAGGTATATTTGTATTGCATATTTGAATTGACTAGGTGAAAAATAGTTTGTAAGCAAACTTTCGCCAAAAGTTAAACATTGGATCAAAACTTATTGCGCCTTAAAGATCTGGTCGCGATGTTTTAATGAATTTAATTCATAGTTTCTAATTTTTAAATCAATTTTGTGGAAATTCAATAGGGTCAAACTATCTTGAACAATTTGGCACATTTTCGATTATTTTAATAAATCGGAAATGTATAGAGCAACAATATTTAAATTTCAAGAAAAATCTAATTAACAACATAGATTTTTATAGAGCCAATGTTAAGAACATTTGTTGACGGACATTATATTTACTACAGCTTAACATTAAGTCAATGTACGTGTTAGCCATAAGGGAATCTTTCGGAAACAACATTATTGTATTAACTTACCTATTTACAACTGTAAAGGTCGGTAAAGTAATAAAAAACAGAATATCTAATCTCATCTCAAGTTTGTTATTTCACAGGCACCAGTTACGAGCTGCAGTGACGAGCTGCAAGTTACTGTTTAGAGTATATGGAAAATGTACCATGTATAACTCTTCAAACAAGTTTGAAAATAATGCAATTTGATCATTATATAAATACTTGAAGCTATTTAGTTGACTATCCATCCGGAGGTACTTAACCGAGTCTCATCCCTTTGAATATCACATATCAGGAAATTGTTCATTAACAAGTTTGACAATAAAAGGTATTTAAAATGTGACAATTAAAAGTACTTAAAATATGAAGACCGTTAGTTTTCTCTATTAAATTGTTTTACATTTGTCACTTCGGGGTTTCAAGCTTACTATGCGTTATATGTTTTAATATACTATTAAATAATTTGGTCTTTACATTTTCTTATTTCTTAACCAAAACTCGTTTGAATACTAGAAATCGCAAAATTCAGTACAACAATGTTATACTAGTAATTGCACTCAAACGTCTTTCCAGGAGGACCTGCTTGTTGTTTTAGCAACCACCAACGTACAAGACTTGCTAGGTTGATTTTTAAAAACTTTTTTCTTAAATAAACAAATTTTGTTTTCGGTAGAAACGGGGTCTATTTTCAAAACAAATATACAACATCTTTTTAATCGAAAATCTGCATCGCTAAAAATAAAGAAATATAGCCAATACCTACTGCTGTAGAGGTTGACAAAAAAATCTTCATTTCAAATCAAGGTTGGTGATTCTCTCCTTGCACTTCGGCTTCATCAGCCAATCAAAACTGACCGCCGAGAAATAGCTAAATTGTATTGAAAGTGGCGATAAATACCAAGCAATCATTAGTTTTAATACACTTTTGGTTATAAAACTTGAATGCGTTATGTTATCTTGTTTTGACCAGAAATATTTGCGGCGATAACACCATTCGCTAACCTCTGACCTTTTTAATACCTTTACTTGTGATATCTTCATATAAGCCATGATGTGCACGCTTTACTTAGATATGACACTTACTTGTATGTGCCACCAAGAATAAAACAATGGGAAGCGTTCAAAAAATTTAAAACATTCATAACAACATACAATCACAAATCGTCCATACGAAAACAAACGAACAAGTTAGATAGTACCAGTTTCATAGATGTAGCATTGCAATGTGCTTTTATATAAACGCGTTGTTCGTGAGCACAAAGGTGTTTCGGGAAGAGGAATACAAATAATACTATCAGTGTCGTAGGGTATAATGAGGTCAGTAGTTATCACTTCGGTTCTACCATGATTTATTACACACCTTCACTGGTATTTTCCGTTTATAAATTGTAGAGAAACTAATATTTCAACTTCTTCAGACACAGGAGGATATGGTTATTTTCTATGTCTCTTTAGGTTTTATAGCTCTTCAAATGTTTCGGTTCTTATACATTCTTGTCTTTCAAATAATTAGTTCTGGCCGTTCATGATGGCAATTTATCCAGAATAGGGCTTCACACACATGGAATTTGCAAAGTGTATCTTTCATTTTCAAGAGTGAGAATGGCGTGTCGAAAAATTGAGATGATTGTGATTTACTGTAATATATAAAAATATGTAGTTAGAATACACTGCAAGTAAATTAAAAAGGAGAAATCAATAAATAATGACTTCAAAACGTTCATTTGTGTCAACCAGATAAACATTAAGTGTTCTTTATATAGATTTTTATATAGATTAGACCGTTGGTTTTTCCGTTTGAATGGTTTTACACTAGTTATTTTTGGGGCCCTTTATAATTTGCTGTTCGGTCTAGACTCCTTTTTGAAGACCGTACATTTACCTTTATAAATTGAGACTTGTGTGGAGAGTTGTCCCATTTGCACTTATATCACATTTTACTATATCTATTATATGCATGGATTGGTTAAACAACTTTTTGGAATTTTGGGTCCTCAATGCTCTTCAACTTTTTACCTTTTGGCTCTGTAATTATTTTGATTTGAGCGTCACTGATGAGTCGTATGTAGACGAAACGCGCGTCTGGCGTATTAAATTATAATCCTGGTACCTTTGATAACTATTAAAGGCAATCATGAGTACTTGAATATGCAAATCAAAAAAGAATCATTCTAAAATTTATCAACCAACATTTATGTCAGGTAAAAAAGAATCATTCCATTTGGACATTTTTTACAGAAAACACTCGAAATGTCTTTTAGAACTCGAATTTCGATCGGACTGGAATGTTAACTTAAATATTTAGTCAAAGAAGAATAAAAGCAAAGAATTACTTGAAGAGTAAGTCAAGGACACTAACACTACACCGAGGTGTGAACACGTCCTAACAATTTTTGTATTGGTTTAAGATTGTGAGCTTCGTGCTTGGTGTCTTTGTTGGGTTGGGGAATGATATTGAATGAATGACAAGCATCTGATTAATGTAGCGTGAAGGACCAAATGATGTCTGGCGTGTTCAACTTAGACTACTTACAAATAATAACTGGGCGACTGCAAAAAAAATTGAAATGAATTTAATGATGTTTATTAAATTACAGTAATTAGCAAGTACCTTCTATACAATACAGTACAATAAATACAATACAATACAATACAATACAATACAATACAATACAATACAATACAATACAATACAATACAATACAATACAATACAATACAAGTCTCATTAAATCTTCATGATAATTTGAACATTTTGTATTACTAAGTATGTAAAAACAAATGGGAAACAAGCTAGAAACACAAAAATCGAATGATTGAATATGTTATTTCTTTTCAATTTTAAATAGATTCAGATTCAGATTCAATAATTTATTAAAGTCTCACCACATACAACATGATTAAAACAAGATACAATTATAAAATTAAATATACAATAAAAATATTTAAAACAATTAGATATATGAATGCGCCATTCTTAAAAGAATTATGAGAGACTATTAAAATACATATAATACTTATTTATTTTATAAAATACTACAAATACAGTAGTTAATGATATAAAATACTGTTTCTCCTTGTTAAAATGTTATTGCAGGTTTTGGCAACAATATTACAAATACTGGTATTTTTAAACATACATATAATTTTTTTTTCATCTGACAAGTTTAAAAACATATCATTATGACACAATATATCAATAAAAAGAGCATGTCTTATATCTTCATACAACGTACAATTTAAAAGTACTTGTTTTTCATCCTCTATAATATTGCAGTTAAAACTCTTTCGTCTAGATTTTTTTTTCATATCGACCAGTTTCAATTTTTAATGGTGCTACACCACATCTGAACTTTGAAAAAGCACTACGATGGCGCAGTGGCATTTTCTGTAGCAAATATTGCACAGTGTTATAAGTATGTTTAAAAGTTTATATGTTCTCAATTTGCAACCGAAATTATTGTACACCAGGGCCCGTATGCATAAAGCTACTTAAGTTAAGATTTTCCTTAGTAATAACTTAAGTTAAGGAAACTCCGCCCTTTTTATCTAAGTGGTATGTATCAAAATCTTAAAATAAGTATTTCTGAAGTAAAATCTTAGTTGTTTTAAGTCACAAACTTAAGTGGTATGCATGAAACTCCTTATACTAAGGAAACGCCTGAGATAACACTTAAGTCCAAGGTACCTTAAATTTTCAAAAATAGTTAAAAATCAGTCGAAAGTTTGCGTTTTTAGTAGAACTTTAATATGTTACCTACAATTTGATTGATTAATATATATATATCAGTTATAAAATACTAATCATTCGTTTATTTATTGTCAAGTTATAATTAAATATTAAAGATCATCGTTATTTTCATAAAATTACGTATTATCAACAAATTAAGAGATAACAGTGGGTAGTTATATATACTATTTTCCAATCTCATTGTTATGTTTACCGAAAAGTACTCAGGTTTTACACAAATGTAATTCATGGTACTATTTTTCTTTTGTTTACTCTGTACCTGCACGTTTTTTCTTAAATTGTTAAAATACACCGCGCGGTATCATTTGTAACCATTAGTTAAAGCAGAATTAAGGAATGAAGAGAGAGCATGCAAAACCACATTTTATATATGTTTGTGGGGGTTCTTTTTTTGGGAGCTGCGGAGGGGGGCGGAGGCTCATTTGAATTTTCGATTCAATTTTATTCTAAAGATGAAAGGTATACCCTAAAAAAAAATACTTAAAGGGACAAAATCGGAAAGTTTTAAGACCTACACAGAGGTGGATTTCTTTCATAAAAGGGGGGTATGGACCTCCATAAGTTATGACTGACCAAACAATCGTATCAAATAACTTTGTGTAGATATTTTGCTGAAAACCACCATGTGCTTTACATTTAACAATAAGTAAACCTAATTTCCTAATTGCTGACCTTGCTACAGCTTTTGCCAATAATTGGTAGTCTAAAAATTCTGAAATATATGACAGTTAACCATTCGTTTGATATGTTTGAGCCTTTGATTTAGCCATTTGATAAGGGACTTTCCATTTTGAAATTTCCTCGAAGTTTTGTATTTTTGATATTTTACTTTTTACTATCAAATATGATTTTTGACTCTATGGTTTTGATGGTCAACTTTGACTGACTTGTATTTTCAATACTGTCATTATAAAACTTGCTTTCTCAGCTTTAACAATAAAATGAGAATTGAGAGACAATATACATGTAACACTTTACAATGATTGGAAAAAATGCTGTTTATTTTGTTTTTTTTGGGTTTTTTTTTTTTTTTTTTTAGTTAATGCAGTTACAGTAAAAAAAAACTAACTGGGAAGATCATTATTATTTTTTTATGTCTAGTTTGGTAAATTCCCCTCTACTTGTAAGTGAACTATTTTGCGAGATTATGCTTCAATGAATAAGAAAAGAATATTTCATTTTAATGTGAACAGTAAAAATTCACATCTCTTTTTAGAGGGAGAAATAGTTAATTGAATCTTTTCAATTCGGTAATGAAATATGTTCCCACAAGTGTCTGAATAATTAACAATATTGCAGGTGACAGCAAATGTTACAAAATGTCAAAGTCATTTGATTTTGTTTGCAGTAGAGGTACACTACAGGTTTATTACTCGATTAACAACGATCTAACTTATGGGACCCCTCCAAAGGTCTTTATGAAAAGATACATTGACCATTATTGCTACTTACAACACGAAACCTTTAATCAAATGCAACATGCAGATCTTTATTCCCTAAATCATTTTGAAATTAAATCATTGGATGAATCTTTTTGTCATTAAATTTAATTCGAAATTTTATTATACTCAAAGAAGAGATATCCACTTTTGTCATAAGGTTATGATGTTCAAACTATAAAACACCTTTTACAATTTTAATAAACGTGTCACAATGATGTTGAAGTACATATATTTTCCTATAACTTTGTGACTTCTTGGAGGACTGATTAAACAGTTCAAATTAAATTGATTCAACTGTGACTTGTTTACAAATTTTGGCTGCTAGATCCCAATAATTGTCACATTTACCAATTATGTCTGTTTGGGTTGCCAACCCAATTTTGTCAATATAACGGAACTATACAAAACTTTCCTACAAGTTGAAAGTTCAGTTAATCTATAGAACCAGGTTTAGCTCCATTTTCTTTTTAAACAAATGCTGGACCAAATCAGGAGTATTGATGTGGTTTTGCTTTGTTCCAGTGGTTTGTTTTATTTGGGAGTTTTTATGACTTCTCTTGGAAAACAACTGTCATATTCCTGACTTGGTACAGGCAATTTCAAATGTAGAAAATGGTGGATTAAACCTGGTTTTATAGCGCTAAACATCTCACTTGTATGACAGTTGAATCAAATTACATTATACTTACAACGATGCGTAAACAAAACCGACGTAATAGATAAAATTGTCATAATAGGGGTACCGCAGTCATCACCGTGTCACAACCTCAATGAGAACAAAAACAAATAAATATTTAGGGAGACGAGATAGTCCTAAAGCCTAATCATGGGGACTTCAAGAGTTATGTTGTTGGAAAACTTCCTCATTTCTTTCCATTTTCGCGAAACATGTGCATATAATATAAATATTTCTTTGAAATTATTTTCTTATCTATTTACACTTTATTCACATTCTTTTGGCACATCCATGTATCAGGCGCAAATTACAAAAACTTAATTTTCTTGTTCAAATATACAGGCCTAAAAGCCCTACCTTTATTTTACAAAAGGTAGTTTGTTTGTTTTCGACAAATTCGACTAACATCCCAGTTAGAAACATGAATTTCCTTTGCATCGCCATTACAGCAACTTATACAATCCGGGACAGAGTAAACTGATGCATAGTTGTCTTAACAATTAACCTACAGTAAATTTCTGGGGTTTAAGAAATATTTTTTCTCCAAGGCTGAAAACTTTTAAAATAAAAATAACACTTTTCTATTGTCCTCAATTTCTTAGAATGATTTTATTATCGTTTTTATCAGATTTCTAATACATTTTCTATTCAAATAATAACCTCTAACATCTTACAGTAATTTCTTCATAAAGACGTTGTCATCGACATTTTTATCAAAATGATCCTCCTCCTCCTCAGCATAATCGTAGGTATTATCGCCTGGATCATTATCCGAACTGCAATTCAGATTATTGTTCGTGTTTAAATATAGATTCTCTATGTTTCCATCTGTAATTTGCTTTTCTTCCAACTTACGTGAATGTTTGTTATCTTCGGAAGTTGCTTTATCTTTCCCTGGCTTTAAGTATGCAAAATTCTGGATACAATGTGTCGTAACGCTTGTGCGACTGAAAATTGAAAATCAAATCTGGATCTAGTGCTTGTATAGAAAGTTTTCTTATATTAAAAGTGATTTCTTTAGAAAAGGGAAGCAATTTGGATTTAATTGTAAAAATAAAATACACACAACACTAGAGACCACATTAGCTTGCTTTGGAGAATAATAGAGTGCCGAAAGATACCAAAGGGACTTTCAATCAGTATTTCATTCACGATAAATATTCTACGTAAAAAATATAGTACTTATTATCTTTTTCTGTTCTTTTTGGTTATCGCAGACACATTATATGAATATCGTAAATGCCCTTTGCGTAGACCTTTCATGACAACACATTTTTTTTCAAATTAGAGGTTCCATGGAGTTTGCATGGACACTTTTGCATCTTATTGGTTAAATATGAGTTCCAATTATAAAATAGTATCTTATGATATATAAAGTTGAAACAAACATTTTTTATTTGAACAGGCTAATATATATATATTCAAAGGGTGTTGACAGTTTCGATGACTTTTTTCGTTAGATGATATATAAAAACTGCTTTACACAGTAAATAACTGGAACATTATTTTTGAAGCAAAATTAACGCTGAGACTTCTCATGTTAATCTCTTTGATTCGAACGCCCTGTTTTTCAGCTTGTTATTTTGCGATTCAAAGTAAGACTGAGTATTCTCCTCGACATACAACGATATTATGGTAAAGCTTACTTTCTTTTCTTCTTCCAAACAACCACATACACAATTATAACAACCATTAAAGGGAACACTGTTCCTGGTATAATTACATAGTTAAGAACTAAAAAATAAAATAGGCAGATTAAGCTTTAACAATAAGTATAAGTAACACCAGTCTTTGAAGCGATCCACTAAGTTTCTGATTTTAAGTTCTCTCATACCTAATTTATTGATGTTGAATCTTTTTCAAGGATTTTATTTTGTGTTTAGCAGTTGCAAAAGGGATCTTTTTTACATTAACAATTTCAACTGAAGGAATATTGTGTATACATGTCCATTTATTACCTTCTCTAATCATTTGATTGTGATATTCAGAGCTGTGCATTTTCTTCTGAGTTGGGTGTTTAAGTACCATGTAAAAGTATACTTTACACTCTACATAAACTTCATTTTTAAATTGACCTTATATATGTAGGACTTTGTGCCGCGATGGTACTCCGAACAACAATGGTCAGTCTCAAGGGGGGATCTATGTCATCACGCAGGGTGTCGGCGATAGAAATTGGACCACCATCTTGTCGCTTCAAGGTAAGAATTTTACTTATTATGCCAGTTATATGAGGGTGATGATTATACAAAATAGTCCATCAAAGGCTATATAAAGTAGGAAAATAAATGAGCCATCGCTCAATATTATTGGTTATCTCAATTTTGCAAACACTTCGAAACCAGTTTTAGGAATTAGGTCAAACATGCAGGATATCGGCAAAAATTTTCAAAACAACATCTTGATTATCAAGAACCGCCTACTTTATCAACAAATTCACATGTCCGAATTCTTTATTGTACTCAGGAAAATACTTGTTACCCACAAATATCCGTCATTATGGTCGAAAACGTCTTATTTTTAAAAAAATGGAAAAAGGATGTCGGCAACACATCGAATATCGAAGGATGTCGAGGACACACTAATATATACCATTTTAACACACATGTTATTCAACATGTGACTAGATCTAATTTCTTCTTTTTTCAGATAAAACTAATGGTCATGATAAGACGCAAATCAAACTTAAACTTGTGCAGGCGGAAACGATCGCGAATACAACCTGATGTTGACCAGCCGACCAGATCGCCCACTAAATCGCCATCCGTAAAAAAAATCAAAACCATGCAAATCCTCATTTGTCATCAAATTAAAAACGCCTGGCAAAAATATTAAGTTTCACCCAATGTCAATTACTGAACAAATTTCAACAAAACCGCCAGTAGACTTGAGCAAAGGTCACGATAGAGGACCAACAGGGCCATGCATACGATTGTTTGCAGATCAACTTCAAAACGACATGTTAATAAAGGATCCCCCAAAAAATGACAAAACTTACTTGCAGATGATACCGTAGTTAATTTGGCTTTTTAATCCAATTTTCATGTCTCTACAGTACAAAAAGATCTCATATGGGAAACTATGCTGGTAAAGGCATTCCACCCAAACAATTATGCAATGTCATCCCAGACACCAGATTAAAAAAACAATCTTATTTAACTACACGCTGTTCAACCACACATTATAATACGTAAGAACTGCAGGAGGAAGTGCTATCAATTCTTGCAGTTTGTCATTTTTTGGGAAATCTTTTATTCAACCTTGGTGGACTATTTTGTAGAATTATAACCCTCATATAACTGGCATAATAAGTAAAATTCTTACCTTGAAGCGACAAGATGGTCGTCCAATTTCAATCGCCGACACCCTGCGTGATGACGTAGATTCCACCCCGTGAGTCTGAAATGTGATGGTTTGGCGCTGAGGTGCGTTTTTAGTCACATGAAGTGCGGTGGTAGGATTGTGACGTTATCTTGTTGTAAACCACGTTGATGTGCGATATTGAAATTGGTAACGCAGAAATGCAATGGATTACAAAAGCTATAAGTTCAATGCTTTATGACAGTTTTTGTCCATTCGTTTTTGATGCGTTTTGTTATTTGATTTTGCCATGTGATTATGGACTTTCCCAATTGATCTTCCTCTAAGTTCAGTATTTTTGTGATTTTACTTTTTGAAATGTCAATGTATAATATAATTGGCTATCAAAATACAGGGGTCCTTTAGTATGCGACCTGACCTACTTAAGTATTTTTATACCAGGAAATGAGTGAACAAAATATTTGTTATCGTTGAAAAAAAGAAAAAACTGTTAACCGGTTGTTGAATACTAGTTAGTAGTAAATGTGACGATGTTGGTGCCTAGACTCAAGTCTAAAAGAAACTGCCGTACTTTTAACTATTTTGAAGTTTGTCCTTTAACGATTCTACTTATTTGGCAACAACATCTGCGTTCATACATGGTTTTGTCCTTGCTTCATCCACTTATGCATTAACATTTTCTGACAAGTTTTATTCGTAGATACGATGTTTCCTCTTCTTTCTCGTCCAGTCATTGAACGATCCTTACAAAGTATATTTTACGACCGCTATCTTGACTTGGTTCTTAACTATTGAATATTTTTAACAGATGATGAAGGATATGTTCGAATTGTTGTAACCACATTCCCGTCCTCCTTTCCCAGAATGCGACCCACTGAATCACTTATCACTGTGTTTGTTTTTATATGACCATAACGACGGGTGCCACATGTGGAAAAGGATCTGCTTACCTTTTCAATGCACCTTAAATCACCCCCTGTTGTTTGTGGGGATCATTTGGCTGAGTCTAAATATATTATGTTGTTTTTTGAGAACTGTTTTTTATGGTTTGGCTTTTTTATTTTGCCATGGTCGGTGTCAGTTTTTTTTTTTTCGACTTATGGTAGAACAAATCTCTACGCCAATGGCTACATACATGTTCGGAGATTTCTTGATATTGCGAAATGGCCGTGGTTTTTCAAACTGATTTACAATAGATATAGGAAGATGTGGTGTGAGTGCCAATGAGACAACTCTCCATCCAAATAACATTATAGGTCAATGTACGGCCTTCAACACGGAGCCTTGGCTCACACCGAACAACAAGCTATAATGGGCCCCAAAATTACTAGTGTAAAACATTTCAAACGGGAAAACCAACGGTCTAATCTATATAAAAAAAATAATAATCATAAAAACATGCTTTATAAGTGTTACGAATTTACTGTTTAAGAATATAATAATAGTTCTACGGTTATATATTTTCCGATATCTATATTAGTTTCCCATATCATCTTTTTATCGTTGAAAACTGTATCTAAAATCATCCCTTTATCCTTGGTTGCTATCAGACGCTTTACCTGTACAGTTGTTGCTAGGGTGCTCTCTTCGAGGTCCGCGTTAGAAGTATAAATAGTGGTTAGCTATCCAATGTAAATTGTCATTCTTATCGGAGACGTCGGAAGAAGAAGATTAAAAAGGTAGGACCGTTAATATTTAAAGACGAGTAGCAGGAGTATTCAAACAAAGTGGAGTGTTTGAAACCTGTTGAGAAGATATAAATAGTTTCGGTTCCGTAGAAGTTGTATAAACAGGGTTAGTGCTAAGGTTTTGCGTTCCACATCTCTCACTATTGCAGTGAGTGTTTGTTGTTAAACCATACCTTAGTGCTACCCTGTTCCAACAGTTTTATAAACATATTTCAATAAAGTTTCATACGTACAAAGTTTGAATAGTTTCCATACATTCGTTTTATTCAGGTTTCAGCCCGTTTGATACATTTCGGTTCAGCCGGTTTGATACATTAAGGTTTAGTCCCGTTTTTAAACATTTAGGTTCCAGACAGGATCCAAATATTTAGTTTCCAGACAGGTTCCAAACATTTAGGTTTCAGACAATAGTTCCAAACCGTCTGACCCGTTTCAAACATTTAGGTTCCAGACAGGTTCCAAACATTTAGGTTTCAGACAATAGTTCCAAACCGTCTGACCAGTTTCAATCATTTAGGTTCCAGACAGGTTCCAAACATTTAGGTTCCAGACCAGTTTAATACATTTAGGTTTCAAACCAGTTCTATACAGTTAGGTTCCAGACTATAGTTTCAAACAGTTGGTTTTAAACAGTATTGGACTGAAAGGGTTTTAAACAGTTTTCAATTCAACAAGTTCGGGTTAGGTTGATAGGTGTTGAAATTCGTTTTATGTAGTATAGTATTTGTTTCATATTTGATAGTGATAGTGTAAACTTTTTGTTGACTTTAGAACTTTTGAATTGCTTTTCAAATCCCAGGAAACTGGTACGAACCCGAGGATAAAAATATCTAAACGTCCCCGCCCGGTTACACGTTACAAATGGTGGCTTAGCGGTGGGATTTGTCTAGCGTTTCTCAAGCGTATTTTGTACATATAAATTGTATTTTATCATGAATTCACATAGGAAAGATAGTGTTTTATATGATCCTGACATAAGTTTAACTGAGGAACAGTTAAGTCAGGAAATAGATATTTTAACTGCCGAATTAGAAAAATATCGGCATGTTAAAAACAGATCAATTTCCCATGTTGATACACCCCGAACAGTGTTTAGACATAGTGATTCGGGGATAGGTTCAGTCCGGCGTTCCGAACAATTGTCAAAACAAACAAACTCTCCGATTTATGAAAACATTGTAAGTAGTAGTGTAAATGGAGGCGGTTTAGGAGCCCGACCTAGATCTTTAGTCAGGTTTGAAACATCGACACCTGCTGCGGAAAAACAAACTTCGAAACATTTTACTGAACGATTACAATTCCCAATTAATGACAAATTTGTCACAAAAAGAACAAGTAAAACTGGTTTAACTCGTGATACCGAGTCTTGTGAAGATAAACAATCCTATCCTTCGGATGGATACAAAAATAAAAACATAATTAAAACTGCTACCTATGATGGGAAAGGTCCTTGGCTTGACTTTAGGTCACATTTTGATGCATGTTCCCAAATTAATAATTGGACAGACAAAGAGAAAGGTCTGTATTTGGCCGTTTCTCTCAGGGGTCAGGCTCAAGGTGTTTTGGGAAACTTAACCCAGGAGTCTAGACAAGATTTCAAAGAATTGGTTAAGGCATTAGAAGAGCGTTTTTCTCCGTCTAACCAAACGGAGCTGTACAGAACCCAGCTCAGAGAGAGACACCAGAGAGCTGTAGAGACCTTGCCTGAGTTGGGCCAAGACATAAGAAGGTTAACTAACCTTGCGTATGCAACTGCACCAAACGAAGTACGAGAGACTTTGGCAACAGAACAGTTCATAGACTCGTTAATAGATTCGGATATGAGGCTCCGAATAAAGCAGGCAAGACCTACTGATTTAAATGACGCTATCAGACATGCAGTTGAGCTTGAGGCTTTTAACAAAGCTGAAAGCAAAAGGATTGAAGGTCAGGGATTTTTACGAACTGCATCTGAAAATAGACACAGTGCTGACAACATGACAAGTCAGCTTTTAAAAACAATGTCTGAGACATTAATAGAGTTGCAAAAAGAAATGAAAGACTTGAAACAAAACAATAAAGGTAGGAAGCAGGGTGGTGCCCCGCAGCCCTGTTCATTTAGGTGTTATGCTTGTGACGAGGTAGGCCACAGAGCATTTAACTGTCCTGCTTATCCAAACTTTCAATATAATTATCAGAACCCTAGATATCAGAACAAACCTAAAAGGTATACTAACCAAAACTATGACAATTCAGATTCGACACCGGGAAAAGTAGGGGTTCATAAACTATTTCCTGATGCAGGTATGTTTCTGAAAGCAAAAGTAAACGGAATTATCACAGATTTGTTGATAGATACTGGAGCTACAGTTACAGTTATCTCCACTAAAATGTTTAAGAAAATGTCAAATATGCCTTATTTAACTCCAACTGAAAGGGATATACTTACAGCTAGTGGACATTCGTTGCATGTGTCAGGCAAAACTGAACTTGAAATTGAAACTGACACGTTCAAATGTGTGAGCGCTGCCATAGTTGCTGACATTAATGTAGATTGTATACTAGGGTTAGATTTCTTGAGAACACATGAAGCTAACATAAATATATACAAGGGGACTTTAACTATTAAGGGACATGAAGTTAGATTCTATGTCCAAGGTCACATAGGCTGTGATAGGGTTGCAGTATCAGAAACTATCAACACACACCCTAGACGTGAGATTGTTGAAAATAGAGTTATATTCAATGAAGTTCCTGACTCATTTAAAACAAAACTTGTTGAACCTATAGATGACTATAAGAGAACTAATAAAGCAATAGTAGGTAGGGCTCTTGTTGCAAAAAGTAAAAATCATTTACTTCTCTGTTCAGAAGGAAAGTCTGAGACCAGATGTGAAGACTGTGGAATAATTTTTAAGAAGCAGGAGTATCTAAAAAGGCACACGAAAAACATTCATGGAGTAGAGACTATTAAAAGTGGTAACATAATTGTTGAAAAGAAGGTTGGTGTTACAGAAAGAGGACAAGATGATTTTGATCAGTCTGATCCTGAAAACCTGATACTAGTAGAAGATATTTCGGATGACATTAGCAGTGTAGACTTAGATAATCCGGATGATGCACGTATCGATGGGCAGGATTTTAAACTGAAAGCATGCTATAGTGAACCAGGCACAGACGGATCAGTCAATGATAAGGATGAAGAGAAGGAAGCGGTTTATCATTGTACGGTATATTCTGAAGAAGACACGTCACAAAAGAAAGAAACTAAGAAGGTATATCAAACGCCGAAAGACGAAAACAGTGGCCCTACAGTAAGGAAAAGGTGTGCCCCATTACTAATGTTGGCACCAACAAAGAGAAAGTGTCACTCCTTCATACGAGGGGACAATATTGAGAAAGAGGTAAGTGAAGAAGTGGAATATCCTAAAAGACAGAAGTTTGTTACAAAACAACAAGCCACACAAACTAACGTAGTAAAAGAAAGGAAAATGGTTAGGATCTTTACAAAGTATGTTGAGAACGGTCACCAGATAGAAAAGGTTGAGGAGCATGAGACAGTTTGGTTGGTTTAAAAAATAAATATCTGTTTATTGATGCAGGAAGCGTCATATATTTTGAAACTGTATTATAAAACTTGTTTTTGATTTCTGTTGTTCATAAATGTATATGTCCGTCCGTCGGATGGGGACGTTAAATCCGAGGTCCCGTGTTCAGGGAGTACCACGTCCTGTGCACGTTAAAGAACCCTTTACAACAACTCTTTGAGGGGTCCGTAAGTGGCCTGTTGTGAGGCAAAATTGTTTTAAGCCGGTTTTTTTGACAACACGTCTTTTCAAGTGGTATTCAAAATATAATATTTGAAACGGTTATATATGGTCAAAATTTAATTTAAGTTCAGTATTCAGTTGCTTGTACAAATGTGAATAAAAGTATGATACTAGTATTTGGAGAATAGGAACTTAGCTATCAAAACAGAAAGAACATGCTAGTCGAAAGAAGCTGACAGGAACCTCAGAACTGTGAGTAGGCTAAGGTACCCCTAGGTCTGACGCTTGTCGACAGATTGTTGTAGGAAAGCCATTAGTTGGTTATCATGGTATAACCCTCGGTGTACAAACAGTTGCTGGGAGAGATATTCTGCGGAATGAGTGGATACATTGAGGTTTAAAGTAGGACCTTGGTATGGTGTCAGCTAGTGTTAACGAGAACGGTTTTGATTGTGTTTTGATTTACTCAGTACAAAATTGTAAACTCATGCGAGGACGCATGAAATCGGAGGCGTGGGTAGTGTTACGAATTTACTGTTTAAGAATATAATAATAGTTCTACGGTTATATATTTTCCGATATCTATATTAGTTTCCCATATCATCTTTTTATCGTTGAAAACTGTATCTAAAATCATCCCTTTATCCTTGGTTGCTATCAGACGCTTTACCTGTACAGTTGTTGCTAGGGTGCTCTCTTCGAGGTCCGCGTTAGAAGTATAAATAGTGGTTAGCTATCCAATGTAAATTGTCATTCTTATCGGAGACGTCGGAAGAAGAAGATTAAAAAGGTAGGACCGTTAATATTTAAAGACGAGTAGCAGGAGTATTCAAACAAAGTGGAGTGTTTGAAACCTGTTGAGAAGATATAAATAGTTTCGGTTCCGTAGAAGTTGTATAAACAGGGTTAGTGCTAAGGTTTTGCGTTCCACATCTCTCACTATTGCAGTGAGTGTTTGTTGTTAAACCATACCTTAGTGCTACCCTGTTCCAACAGTTTTATAAACATATTTCAATAAAGTTTCATACGTACAAAGTTTGAATAGTTTCCATACATTCGTTTTATTCAGGTTTCAGCCCGTTTGATACATTTCGGTTCAGCCGGTTTGATACATTAAGGTTTAGTCCCGTTTTTAAACATTTAGGTTCCAGACAGGATCCAAATATTTAGTTTCCAGACAGGTTCCAAACATTTAGGTTTCAGACAATAGTTCCAAACCGTCTGACCCGTTTCAAACATTTAGGTTCCAGACAGGTTCCAAACATTTAGGTTTCAGACAATAGTTCCAAACCGTCTGACCAGTTTCAATCATTTAGGTTCCAGACAGGTTCCAAACATTTAGGTTCCAGACCAGTTTAATACATTTAGGTTTCAAACCAGTTCTATACAGTTAGGTTCCAGACTATAGTTTCAAACAGTTGGTTTTAAACAGTATTGGACTGAAAGGGTTTTAAACAGTTTTCAATTCAACAAGTTCGGGTTAGGTTGATAGGTGTTGAAATTCGTTTTATGTAGTATAGTATTTGTTTCATATTTGATAGTGATAGTGTAAACTTTTTGTTGACTTTAGAACTTTTGAATTGCTTTTCAAATCCCAGGAAACTGGTACGAACCCGAGGATAAAAATATCTAAACGTCCCCGCCCGGTTACACGTTACATAAGCACAATAAACTAGTACTTCTTTGGTCGGGTTGTTGTTTCTTTGACATATTCCCCATTTCCATTCTCAATTTTATTAATAAATATATTTTAACAACGTTTGTGTGTTCAGTTTTAAAAGTAGATATAATTAACATCTGCTGTGATTCTCTAAAATGTTCCAGTGAATAATACAATAATTAAAAGCAATACATTTTAATTTCCGAAAATCATATCGTATTTGGTTTAAAAACCATATTTTTTTTGTTTTTTTCAATAAAACATGCGTAATGATCTAATTGATAGTTTATCCAATATTGTTGATGAATTCGATAATTTGTACGCTCGGATAAATTGTGAGTCATAAAGAAATTTAAGACTATTTTGAAAGTTTCCAAAATTAAACTGTATCAACAGAAAACCAAAACATATCTTATATTGAGAGATTAGGAGTCCAGTTAATATGAGGTCAAATGTTTAGTTACTGTACCTGATGCTTTACACCCTTGAGTATTACAAGTAGATTTTTGCCGTTCCGTATTACTGCCAGAACAATTCATTACACCATATATAAGATCTGGATTTTTACATGTCCTGTTTCTATATCGACTATAAATTCCTCCACCACATGTGGCATTACATGTATCCCATGGTGACCACTGACTATTGTCTCTCAAATCGCCATCAACTGAAAAGGGAAAATATCTAAATATTGAAAAATTACAGATCAACTGTATTTATGATAGCTATATATATAGTGAGAAAAAAAAATCTTCATACTTTTTATTATTTCTTTTGATGCCTTTTATAATCAAAATAAATAAAACATCAATATTTCGTCGATTGATCTTGCTAAATGTGGTTTAAAACCCCAAATGTACACACGTTCAAATTTAATGATTGAATATTATAGAGTAGCCGATGTAAGCGTCTTGTCTAAAAAAAATTTTACTTTTCTTCAACCCAATCAAAAGGTACACTTAATAAAGACAGAGAACTTCAAAAACCGTCAGACATCCAACGCCATCAATTTCCAAATTATACACATAAAGAGTTATAATCTATTTTTAAATATTCATAACTTCATAAATCGTTATAATAAGTAGGAATGACTACATTTTTCTTATGTATAGAAAGAATGCAAATCAATGGTATACTGAATCGTATTTAAAGAATATTATGATTCAGTATAACCCATATATTGCATACTTCTTCCATTTAAGACATCACAGGACATCACTGCTGTCTTAATCATTGAAGTTTGAGTGATTTTACGAAAACATAAGAGGAAAATACGATTGTCGGAAGAACTTGTTTTATCTAAAATTCAGGCGATTTCAGCTGTTTATCTTCAAAAGTTTACCAGATGGATATCTGAACTGTCTTTATGTTACTATCTCATTTGAATCATTTTTGTTTCAATTTCCTTAATTACACGGGTTCCGGATTCGAACACGCCCTATTTCTGCCTCTTGACTTGGTACTTCTATCACATGGTACAGTACACGATGTCCAAGAACTCCATTTTCCGTAAGGGGACCAACCTCCGTTGACTTGAACTATAATTATTATTTTCTTATATGGATAAAAGGTGAACTTGCTGATATTTTGCTAAGATTCTTCATTCGGAACCTTTATTGTTACTTTACTCAAATTTATCAAATGTCTTTAGTTTTCTATGCTGTGTCTTATGTACTATTATGTGTCTGATTGTCTTTTCTTTTTTAGCGATGGCGTTGTCAGTTTATTTTCGATCTTTGAGTTTGAATGTCCCTCTTATATCTTTCGCCCCTCTTTTAAATATTATAGTTAATCGGTAATATACATCATTAAATAAATCATTTGACCAATACCAACAATACTTTAAGTATATTTCAAATAACTTCTCTATATATCATTCGAACTTGTTGGTTTGTTGTCTCATTCCCAATCATACCATATCTCCTTAAATATAGATTTGTCCTATTCTCTTTTGTCACATATTTTCTGAGTTTGAGTTCTTAATGCGGATGGCGTATGCATTGCAGAAAATGCTTACCCTGTCAACGAACAGTCTTGTTCCGGTTTAATTAATGTGCGACTTCTCTTTTCTAGTCATTTTTTTATGGATTTACAAGTTCTGAATATCAATACACTACTGTTCGGTACTGATTTTGTTGCATTCATGTTAGTTTAAACATATTTTATTGTTCAAAACAAATAGATTCATGTTGATCAGTCCTCACTTTTCTATGTTGTGTTTTGAGTACTACTGTTTGTCTTTTGATCGTTTTTCATTTAGGTGTCAGACCATCAATTAAACATCCCTATCTGGGCAACCAAATTTTGAATTTTCACAGTTTTCTAAATATTTTATCTCAAGTTTAACTTCATAGAAACCAAGTAGATCCTGACTTGTACATGCATCAGCTTTCTGCATGCCAATTTTCAACATACCTTTCAAGCCTTCTAAGTAAGAAACTGACCTTCAAAGAGGGGTACTTCATTAATAATCCCTGGTTTTCTGGAAATTTAAATAAGTATACTATGGAGCGCATATACCTCAATTGTTAATGCAAACTCATAGACACGTAAATTTTGGCTCAAAATGGTCTTAATATATTTTTCTTTCAAAAAAAGTTTCATTTCTGCAAATTTGTTTGTTAGTTTATGTAAACAAGGACATAAAAAAAAATTTTGTGTCAGAGTAGGGCTACTTTTACACACGTTCTAAATTTGAGGGTGTAATTGGTGGTCTGACACCTAATATGGCAATAGCATTGTCGGTTCGTTTTCGACTTATGAGTATGATCATATTTTTGATATCGTTTGCCTCTCTTTTGTCACTTGTTTACTACAGTTAGATTTCGTTTACACCAACCTGGACATGGATTGTGGTGGCAATATCTATTTTCTACTCCAGTTTTAAGTCCATAACATTGTCTTCCACCATTGTATGGTTCTGGATTATCACAAGATCTTGTTCTTTTCCTAACTTGATTACCACTTCCACAACTATTCGTACATTTTGACCAACTGCTGCTACTTGTCCAAGATCCCCATTTACCGTCAACTGAGTATTTATATTAAATTAAATTATGTTTATTTACACAATATGACAGCTTAGCATAGTGTATTGACGCCTAATTTTTGTTAAAGACAGTATGTTTACCTATTGATGTGGTTTTAATGTATCTTTGGATTGATGTCTCATTGAATTGTACTCCAAACTCATTCTCACAATTTTTTATCCTTTGTTTTCATATCATAATTTGTGTAATTTCTTATGGCAGACTGACATGATAATAAGGCTGATATGACAAGGTTTCAAAAGATACAGATATAAAAAAGGAGATAGTTTTCACTGCTAGTGTATGGGTTATCGTTTTTTTTTTTTTTAGATTTGAGGAATCATTGGATGCTTCCCATTCGAATGAGGTGGGTTTTTTTTACATATTCAAAACTTTAAATCTAACATTTAACTGATTCAAAATATAAATTCAAGCTCATAGATATAAGAAAATATGTAATGAGTGCAAAGGAGACCACTCTCCATCCAGGTCACAATAACACCAACCTGCACTTGAGTTTTTGTCGTGCATTATTTTTTTCACTGCAGCGGTAGGTCCAGAACATTGTTATGGGCTTTGGTTTGGTACAAGATTCATTTTAAAAGACGTTTTCAGTATTTTATTCCGTTTATTATAGAAATTAAGCAGATTTAGCATTTCAAGTGATACAAATTATAGGTAGCAACTTTAGTATGAAAAGAAATTTGAAGTGCAGTGATTTTTGTTCATGCTTTAGTGCAGTTGGTCATGACCTGCTTCAGTAACTCAATTCCAATGAAAAGAGTGATACAAATCAGATAAAAAAAAGTATACATGGTATATAACTTCAACCAGTCCAAATTGGTCTACTGTTTTAAAGAATGTAGTTCTGAAAACATTGGTTAATAATTAGAATAAACTTTTTATAAATGATCACACACCGTCAATGTTTTGCGTGTACAACCAAGCTTACCTGGAGGACAGGACCGTGTACATCTTTTATACGAATGGTCATAATATTTCCTGTAAAACAAATGTGTGATGATTGCTAATTAGTCCACTATTGTCCAAATAAAATAGATTAAATACTGGCCGATTTTGGTACTTTTTGTACAACATCATTATTTTTTTTCAGTTCGAAGAAAGATCATTGGCACTCCACAAGTTCCATCCAATCCGCTGTGTTTTTATTTTCTCGAAAAACATAAACAAAATGAACAAATTTGATATAAAACAATCAGCATTACGTTCTATGAATAACTGACAAAAGCTAGATTGGTAACTTATGATACATTATAGTTATTTAGCTGTGTGACGCATCATATTGTGAATTATGGTCCGTTTTAGGAAGTTTTGATTCACAGTTCCTCATGAAAATGGGACGGAAATGACATACATGGCTTTTATGACTACATATATATTATAGTTATTCGCAATGGAGAATGAAAATCGGCAATACTACTTCTCGTTGTTTAATTTCGATCAAATGTCTTTTTTACGGTTTTCTTTTTTATACTCTTAAATGAAGAAAGTAAAATTATAAATAGTTTATTTTCCATTTTAATCTTATATTTACCTAGACCTGCCACACCTCTCCAAATTGAAAAAACCACATGCCGTTGTGTAATATACATAACTGGAAGACCTCTGTGTACATAGGTAAGTTTGAGTTCCTATACAAAAACTGTCAAAAAACACATTTTTAGAACGCAATAAAAGTAACAATACAAAGGCTATTAATTAACACCAAACAAATACAACGCAGACCTAAAGTAAAACCAGTTTTGATTGCACAAATAGCGCGGAAACGTAGTAAGAATCGCAGCAAAGATCAAGAAAAGTGGAGGGGTATACTGACAATCTTTGTCATTCATCAAAAACTAATTTCCTACATTTTATTTAAATGTTGTTTGACTGCAAAATAAGAATAAATGAAATCAAACGGCCTCAAACACAACGATTTAAGGATTGCTGGAAATTTTCTTTGTCGTTCTTTTCCTCCTTAAATTCTATTTTTTTCGGGATTTTCACACGGTAAAAGGGCTGCTATTACCTTGCCTAAATCTGCGCTATTTGGTCTCTTATACACAGTTGTTTCATTGGCAAGATTACTACATCGTCTTATTTTTATGTCCTGTTACTTTATATTCCGAATGAAGGGCACTGACAGGTTATATAAGCCTAAATCCCCTGTACCGCCCTTATAACTGTTATATTTATTCTGATATCAACATTAAATACCAAAATGATATTCGTTTTGGTCACAGGGTTATGGGCTCAAATCTACTGTCAAGAAAACTAATTTCATGATCAGCTTGGATTTTACACTCCTAAAATAGAAATGGTAAGCCTTTCGTTTCTCTGTGTGTGGTAATAAGAGAATTCTTTTCTAGATAAATTTTTGTTAGAATGATAGCATATTACGGAGTTATCTCCCATTTATTGCTGATTTCTAGTGCATTTCAACCAAATGATATTTTGTAATACCAGGACAGGAAAGGGAAACAAATGGTATCTGTGGTATATGCGTGTTCCCTATATATAAGCATACATATGAAAATAAACAGATAGCAACCACGTTCAATTAGATTTTTCTAGTTCCGTTGGATTTCATCTTGTAGATTAAAATTATGTTTATTATCGTTTTTACCTGTATAAGAATTATTTTATTGTTGATCGAATCAGTCAACCAAATGGTGCATCCTTATTTCACTTCAAACGTTGACGTTCTTTTCCTTTTAATAGCTGAATACATGCGTAACCCATCTCTAGCTAAAGGGTTAAATCAAAGGTCATATAAATACGGTTGCAATCAGGTCGAATTATTCATTTGCAACTTAATAAAATAACCATGGATGGAGGGGGGAATCTAATTTTGACAAGTTGGCTGCTAAAAACGAATTAATATTTCACTACATTACTTTCAACCAGTATTGAACAAAAAAAATTCAAAATTTTATTTTGGATATCTCGTAGCTCATGGGTTTTTCCTAGTTATCTGTAGCCGACATGAATTTTTTCCCGTAAATTCGTCAAATTAAGCAATTTAAAAGAAGCCTTTGAGTACAATATATCATTAATTTTGTTTGGTATGAGAAATGTTAAATATTTCATTTTATTTAGTAAATATTTTGAAAAATATTGACGAAAAGGTCAATATTTGCATTACATTTAACAAATTAATCGGTTTCCTTTTTTCGGAGATAACATGATAAAAATCTTATGTTTTAACTTACAATAGTTATTTTAGGTTATGAAGTTTTGTCAGTTTCCGTAAAAATTCAAGTTTGTCATGTTTTTTAAAAAGATATTCATTAGATAAAAATTTCCGGCTTTTTATTTCCGAGATTTTATGATAAAATCTTAGATGAAGCCTTAAAATACTAATTTCTGACCGTGAAATTTTGTCAGTTAAATTATAATAAAAGATGTTGCTTTATCAGTGAAGTAATTCATAAGATCCAAGTCTTCCTTAATTTTCTTTTTAAATGCGACGATTTTAACCTTAACTCATCTATTTATACCATCCTTTACTTGTTAGACTTTTAATATATTAAATGTGATGGTTATCATGGGCGCAAAAACAATCGGGTCAATTTTCTGTGTATGTTTAATCCTTTTCCCTATAGATTGACTAGACTGTAAGCCATCCCCCTCTTGTTTCAAATAAATGTTTTTTCAAGGATAAATATTAAAAAAACGTTGTTGACACAGAGATATATGTGACTTTAATATATATTTAGTTAGATTAATACGAAGGAGTAGGCCAATTCAGACCCTTTTTTTACCCCCATATATAACATTTTTACCATTTGTTAAATGTAAACTTCGAGCAGTTTATTGGACAGAAGAATACTTCTGTTCAAAAAATATGGAAAGGAATCTCATGTTCAGTGGTTTTCGTGTTCAGTGCTTGTCGTCTGTTTGTGTGGTTCATAAGTGAATTTAGTTTCTTGTTTTTATATAGATTATACAGTTGGTTTTCCCGTTTGAATGGCTTCACACTAGTAAATTTTGGAGCCCTTTATAGCTTGTTGTTTGATGGGAGCCAAGGCTCCATGTTGAACACTCTACCTTGACCAATAATGGTTTACTTTTATAAATTTTTACTTCAAATGGATGGAGAGTTTCTCAATGGCACTCATACCTCATCTTCTGATACGTACCTATGTGTTTTGACAATACAATGCACATGCATCCGGAAATAGGCATCAAAAATTCATGCAATATTAACTAAAATCTTCACAATTTGTGCATTAGTCCAAAATGGAAGTGGCCGCATTTGTGTTCAATCTTAATATTTGAATACATGTTGTGTTCGGTGATAGTACATAACATATATGTTGAGACGGAACACGTATACGGCCACTTACATGTTAGGCAAAAGCCATCCCGTTTTTTTGGCATAGTAGATAGATATTTCATAACAAAGCTCGAGTTTGAGCATCTTTATTGACCAAATCAGTCCAAATCTTTTACATAGACTAATTGAATTGACTGAGATAGACCCTTAAGTGTGTCAAAAAAGTCAAAAAATCTTTCATTAGATTTACGTCAAATAATAGGACAAAACTAGCCCTCACCGGACCTTCTCCTTTTGAAATAATGACAATTCTAAAAGATATGACCTATACAAAACTTTCAAAGTCAATGAAAACAGAGCCTAGATATCCTAATTTTTATACACATGCATACCAAATACTACTGACTTTTTATTAGTGGTTCCAATTACACTGACCTACCAATCGCCACGGAAATGAAATGTGCCAATGTAAAGGAGCGTTCGTTGTCAAAATCATGTTAACCCATTTGACTCAAATTCTCATATTTGATATATAACATACTAAAACGTATAACCAAATTACAATGAGTCTTAAGTAAACAGTTAACATTATTATATGTACTCGATAACATATATCAAAATCTCGTGTGCATTTTAGTCTAGATGCCATCTAATAACTATGGAGATGACCACCGTTTTAAATAATGTTTTATATCATAGTAAATGATAGATAAATTGTTTTTACAAGTTGCAACATTACCTTTATACATGCACTGTTAAAAGAAAAAAAACGAACTCCGAGGAAAATTTTAAACGGAAAATCCCATATCAAATGGCGAATAAAAAAGCTGAAACACATCAAACAAATGGGTAGCAACTGTCATAGATACAAGCATTTTCGTAAGTAGACAATGGTCGATAACAGTTGGTTTTTATAGCTTGCTAAACCTCAATTTGTATGATAGTGGCACAAAATTCCATTATATTGACAATGATGTGTAAATAAAACAAAAATACATAATAGGTAAAAATGTCAAAAATAGGGTACAGCAGTAAATATTGTGTTATAATCTTAATCACTATGAAAGTGTCTCGTGTTTATTTGTTAGCCATTAATACATGTATTGCACTAATCAATACCGAAACATTAAGTAATTACTTTAGTAACTTACCTATTTACTACGGTACAGGTCGATAATGTAATAAGAAATAAAATGTCTAATCTCATTTCGAGGATGTTTACTTCACAAGCGCATGTTGCAAGTTATTGTTTAGAAATAAATGGTACATGTCACATGCTATACTTTATAAATAAATTTGGAAAATTATGCACTTTCATATTTATATAAATTACTTGTGAATTTTCAGAGACACTTATCCGGTGCTACTTGACATCTTTTTGTCCATCATATTCTAAATCTTGTATTTCCCTATCATGATTGCTTCATAGAGGGTTGTTGCTTACAAGATATATATCTAACTAAGGGTTTGAAGTAATGAAATTAAAATCATCCCTTCGAAAAAAGAAAATATGTCTCACAAATGACGATCAAAAAGTTTCAATTGTCATTACCAAAATCATTCCTTCTTTTCTCCAGTGTGACCTACAGAATTTATGTACTTTTATGAGCAATTCATCGTGCGTCAAATGCATGCCGGGAAATTATGTTAGTATTTAAGTTTTGATCGTAGTTCGTTGTTTTTGCCATAACATTGTCAGTTTGTTTTCCATGAATGAATTTGAATGTTCATTTTAGTATATTCCGCATCTCATATAGGAAATTATCTAAGTCAAGAATGTGGCAGTTGTTTTCCATCCGTTTGATGTGTTTGAGCCGTTAATTTTGCCTGCCATCTTATATGGGGACTTTACGTTTTAAACTTGCCTTGGTGTTTTACTTTTTCATACATTGACAATGAAAAGTACTTATAGCATTAAGACAGTTAGTTAAACAATAAAATAAACAGAGGAGTATAACCTACAACACAAGTAATGATGAGTCTTTTGTAGACGAAACATACATGCGTCTGACGCGTGCTAATTTCTATCCTGGTATCTTGGAGTTCATTTATTAGCTATTAATCTTTCAGAAGAAAGGAAATCGGAATCATGTTAACTATTACTGTAATATTAAACATAGCTAATGTCGCAATTAGTGAAATGTTCGTATACTTTTATATCACCACTAAGTCGTTGTTTTCGCGGTAAGTAGACTGTCAGTATATGTTCTATTGACTGCATCTGTAGGATGCAGCTGTCAATGGACTATCAGTATTCGTGAATATAACTCCAACCTGAATGATGCCACTGTTAATGGAATGTCAGTGTATGTTTATATTACTACCAAGTGGTTCATTCCACTGTTATTTAGTCTTATGCCTTGTAACCATTGCGTTCATACAGGTTTATTGAAAACGAAAATAAAAGAAGACATTTTCAAATTAAAAAGTAATAGAGGGTACAAAAAAAAACACTATACACGATGTTTTCAAGGTACCGAGTATACTGAGTATCATGTAACTCAGTTTCTAACCACTAAGTTAAGAAAAAAAATTAACTCTGTTATGCCTCGAACTACGATAATGAACGGATACGTCAATTCTTAAAAAGTTATCGAAAAAAATGCATATGTTTTGAATACAAAAAAAACACAGTGTTCATCTACTGATATCATGGATATGATGTATAAAGAACGACAACTCTTGACTTACAAACTTGTAATATTTTGTGTTGATGCTTCCGTTGATAATTTTAGTCCTTAAGACATAGAGGATACGGAACAGGTCTTTTTCAAGATGAAAAATAATAAATTAATACCTTTCGATATCTAAACACAGCTTTAGTAATGAAACCCGTGCTTAAGACATTGCATAAAATTTCATGATTTTTTTACTCTAGAATATAGATGAACATGTTATCATGAATATTCAAATATTAACATGACTAAAACTGTTGTTTTATAAAGCATGTTGTTATGATTTTGACTGTATGGCTTATATGAAATGAAATTAAAGATAAAAGAACTATTTCAACACCCTTCAAGAAAAAAACCCATATCGTGGAAATGTCGATATATGGACGGAACAAGTAGACACATGAATGCATGTTTAAAATGGTTGGTGATGATTTTTTACCTTTTGGTCCAGCCATAGAAGTATTGTATATTCTATGTTACGTCCATGGTCCAGCTAATACGATAATTAAACAATATTAGCAAGAAATCAAATATCATCAGGTAAAATTTATAAGACATTATTTTGTTCGATTTGAGTATCAGATTTATAATCTTATTTCAAACATTTATGTTGGAGCTTAAATTTCTTGTATTTCTTGTATTTTAAAATAGAAAACTGCGCATAAATTGACTAATATTCGTATTTTAAAATATTGTCTGAAAGGGGTATTAGCTTTCAAATTCATGTTCACTGATTTGACTTGAATTCTCATATTTGATTTATAACATTCTAAAACATACATTAAAATTACAATACATCTGAAATAAACAATTTTAAAAACTGGATAGACTAATATACATCAGCATTTTGTGTGTATTTTGGTCTAGACGCTAGCTAAGTAATCATCGAGTCAAATCAGTCGACGAAATGGTACACATGTTTCCTTTTTCAATGTTGACATTGTTTTATTTTAAATGACTGAACACGCATAATTCAGGCGTAAGCAATCTCTATCTAAGGATGTGAATGTCACATGAATACGGATTCCATAATGTCGAATTATTCACGTCCAAGTGAAAAATTCATCAACGATGTTTCTTAGCTTTTTTGACAAAATTGAACTAAACTGTCCGCTTAAGGGGGCTCGCGGGTATAAATGATTTATTTTTATATATATATATAAAATTGAGAATGGAAATGGGGAATGTGTCAAAGAGACAACAACCCGACCAAATAAAAAACAACAGCAGAGGGTCACCAACAGGTCTTCAATGTAGCGAGAAATTCCCGCACCCGGAGGCGTCCTTCAGCTGGCCCCTAAACAAATATATACTAGTCCAGTGATAATGAACGCCATACTAATTTCCAAATTGTACACAAGAAACTAAAATTAAAATAATACAAGACTAACAAAGGCCAGAGGCTCCTGACTTGGGACAGGCGCAAAAATGCGGCGGGGTTAAACATGTTTGTGAGATCTCAACCCTCCCCCTATACCTCTAACCAATGTAGTAAAGTAAACGCATAACAATACGCACATTAAAATTCAGTTCAAGAGAAATCCGAGTCTGATGTCAGAAGATGTAACCAAAGAAAATAAACAAAATGACAAAAATACATAAATAACAACAGACTACTAGCAGTTAACTGACATGCCAGCTCCAGACTTCAATTAAACTGACTGAAAGATTATGATTTCATCATATGAACATCAGGCACAATCCTTCCCGTTAGGGGTTTAGTATCATACCATCATAACATATATGAGAAGAACATAACCCGTGTCATGCCAACAACTGTTTTTTTAAAAATAATGTGTTTAGTTCCGATGCAAAGACCTTATCAGTAACTCAATATTAACGCCAAAATATGCAATCTTTAATGACTTGACAACAGTATCGTAATTATATCCCTTCTTAATAAGTCTATTCAAAGTTTTTGTAAGTTTCTGAGGTGAATACTGACACCTTTGTGCTTTATAAAGAATATTACCATAAAAAATTGGATGTGAAATACCTGAACGTATTAGAAGTCTGCATGTTGAGCTATATTTACGAATGATGTCTTTATACCGATGATAAAATTTAGTAAATGTTTTGACTAGTTTGTGATATCGAAAACCCTGGTGTAATAATTTTTCAGTAATACATAAATTTCTCTCGTTAAAATCTAAAACATTGTTACATACACGAGCGAATCGTACAAGTTGAGATATATAAACACCGTAAGATGGTGACAAGGGAACGTCACCATCTAAAAACGGATAATTAACAATAGGAAATGAAAAATCATCCCTTTTATCATAAATTTTAGTATTCAGCTTTCCATTAGTGATATAGATATCAAGATCGAGAAAAGGGCAGTGGTCATTGTTAGTATTAGCTTTATTTAAAGTAAGTTCAACAGGATAAATTTCATTAATATACATACTGAAGTCGTCATTATTGAGAGCCAAAATATCATCCAAATATCTAAAAGTATTATTAAATTTGTTTATCAGATGTTGTTTCGATGGGTCTTTGCTTATTTTTGTCATAAATTGTAACTCATAACAATACAAAAACAGGTCCGCAATAAGTGGTGCACAGTTAGTCCCCATTGGAATTCCGATAATCTGACGATATACGGAATCCCCAAAGCGAACAAAAATGTTATCTAGTAAAAATTCAAGGGCATATATAGTATCAAAGCATGTCCAATTAACATAGTTTTTTTGTTTATTGCTACTAAAAAATGACCTAAAAGAGTTTGAACATATATATTCACATTCTGATTTTTTGAATCCCCATTTAATTAGGTGTGTGAATTTTTTCTTAATGAGAATGTGAGGCAATGTGGTATACAGGGTAGAAAAATCAAAACTTTGAACAGATTCAAAATCACCAATATAAGCATGCAATTTATCAAGTACTTCCAACGAGTTCTTGACACTCCAAAAGTAATTTATTCCACTATTTTCGAAGGCCTTATTTGAACAATTTATTATCAGGTTTTTAATTGTACCAAGTGTGCTGGTAAGAAGAATAGACAATTTAGTAGTTGAACAATGGCTTGAAGACGAAATAAATCTATATTTGTAAGGGGTTTTGTGTAGCTTCGGAAGCCAATACATAGTTGGGACTTTCATTGTATTTGGCTCTGCTTGTAAAGCGGAGGCTAAAAGATTATGTTTGTTACAGATTTCGTTTTCTGCAAATGGAGTCAGTTGGAATGTTGGTGAATTGGTGATTTCCTTTTTCAGAACCTCAATGTAAAATTTACGTCAAACAATAATAATATTATTAGCAGCTTTATCTGCCGGGACAAAAACAAATTCCTTGGCTAGTTCTTTTAGTTTATGTTTGATACGAGAAATAGGTTTATTGTGGTTATTGTTTATAGTAAAATGTTCTTTAAAATGTTGAATACGTATATCAACTATCTTCATTACTGAATTAAAAAAAGAGTCCAAAGATTTTTTGTCAGCTTTTTCCCGTTTTATCCATTTCATACAGTAAGTATGGAGTGAGTCGTTGATGATATTACGACACTCATTCCAATTAATAATTGACGGGGGACGATATTTAGGTCCTTTACTGAGGAATGATTTTAACTCTCGGTCTTGAACGATGTTAAGATCTCCTGTTATAACATGGGAAATGGGTCCATAAATATATTCGGAATTACTGCAATTACATGAAGTAGGTGTATTTTCACTGATATTAACATCTTTACACAATTGACTATAATTAAACACAAATTTCCGGGTAGATTTCTTGTAAATATAACAAATAAGAGGTAGCTCAGTATTGTCAAAATATCCAGGAATTTGTTCTTTAACAGAATGGTCGTTAAATATACCGGCAATATTTACAAAATCAAAGCCTTTATTGACATACTTAATTTTAATAAAATGTTTTTTATGATCTTTAGGGCGATCAATTTTGGGAAATAATTTAGAATAACAATATGCCATAATAATTTGAACAATTTCATACTTAGGACTGCTATATGAAATTGTGTTGCAATCCTCCAAAATTGTATTTAACCTGTTAACCTGTAACGAACAGAGTTTTGTTAACAGATAATGTCTGCCGTTGTTTTTTGAAATGGAAATTAGGTCCGAAATATTGGTATGATTGGCCCGAAATTTTCTTTGATTGCGATTTGTTCTACGACCGTGAGAACGTTTTTTACGAACAGTTTTAGAAACTATATCCAAAATGTTAACGGAATTGGTTCTAGATATATTACCAATTCCCATGATATATATGATTTTGCTATATTTTTCTATAAATGAACGTTATCATTTTCTTAATAGAAAAATGAAATAAAAAAAATGGGGTCACAGTTCATTTAGCTCACAATCTGCCTCTAAAAGAAGCATATATTCTTGTTTATGTCCTTTTTTCTGTGGAACGAATAAGGGAAATAGAGGTACAAATGTAATATCAAAAATAAAAAGAACTAAATTACAAACATCGCTAAAATTTTACAATTATTTAGTTTATGTTCAGCTTTTTTGAAAACAATAATAAAAACTATAGGTCAACGATGAGATAAAAAAAAAAAAATTCCATTCTTATGCTAAAAAAAATGGTATTTTTGCAGCAAAGGGAGATAATTTGGAGCTTTTTATATGATATTAACGTTTGAAAACTCATCTGGGGCCAAACCGAATCGATTTTTTTGGTTAATTTTTGTACTATATCATAAAGTAATAACTTATAGTGTAATAAATAAAATTTGAAATGAACAAACAAATGTTTAATTTTTTGCCGATTTTTTTGTACCCGCGAGCCTCCTTAAAGCAAATCATTATTTCACTATATCACTTTCATTAAAGGGGCATTAGCTACGAGATATGATAAATATTTAGAATATAATTTTGTTTGGTTCAATCATTAACAAAAGTGAAACTATAAAATAATAAAAGCAGCCCAATTGGTTCAATTTTGTCCAAATAAGCCATGAATTATCGCTGATGAATTATTCACAAGCAAGTAAATAACTCTACCTCATTTAGTCCATATTCATGTGACTTTTAATCTAACTCTTAGTTTGGGATTTGTTACGCGCGTTTTAGAGGTGTAAGCCATTAAAAGGAAAGGAATGTCAACATTGAAAGTGAAACAGAGATGAACCATTTCGTTGACAGATTCTATTCACATAAAAAACATTCTTATACAGGTTAAAAAGATAATTAACTTATTTGTCAATCTATATAACATGAAATCAAACAGACCTAAAAATAAATCCAACTGTACGAAGTCGCTATCTATTTATATGTATGTGTATGTTTATATTGAGTTAAGTGATCGTTAGCAGTCTTCGGAGGTCATCTCTATTGTTAATTAGATGGCGTCTAAACTAAATTACACACTAAATTCTGACTAATTGCAATTTGAACATACGTTTTTGTATGTAATATATCAAATATGAAAATTTTAGGGGAACATTCATGTGACAGCTAAATTAAATGGCCCTTTAATGATTGAAATGTACGAAGGATAATTTCGAACTGATAACCAATACGATATTGCTTTTGCTAAGTCCTCTAAAATATTCTGAATTGTTTATTTTGAATCAATTTCTGCTTGAAAAAATAATGTCCTGTCCTCTTCTTCTACTGACCCCCTTCCCACACTCGACCGAATGTAATTACGCCTATACTTACATCTTAACTCTCTTTTTTGAATTATTCAATTAAACTGCTCTGTAAAAATTTCTAAATATTTCTTATGTCTTTATTGTGTAGTTTGAAGATGTTGAGAAAAAAATATATAAATAAGTCAAAACAAGTGTTGCGATTGAGAAGGAAAATAACACTTTTTCCATAATGAAGAATAAACAGTTTCAGTAATTATTACCATATATGTCAATACTTGATGTTAAAGTGTATAACTGCATAAATATTTAACTGCTCAGTATATATTTACATTTACTCAGACTTAAAAGGTTTCGTAATATTAAAATATTCATATATAATCAACCAAATATACGTGCTTGTGCAAACTTATCTTCTTAATTCAAATCCACTAAATTTAAACCTCGCCTTTATAAACTTAATGTAAATAAATCTGTTGGTTTTATTTTACAAAATACATTGTTCTCCTTTAATCTACGGAATTGGCTTATAACAATTAAAGTTAAATGTCTGACTATGGTCCCTCTTTGTCTTGTGACATACAACCGGAAAATGTATGCTACAAAAATATTATACAAAGATTAATGTATATTTGCACTCACATTATCATCCGAAGATTAGATCTATATTGTAAACTAACATAACTATTCAGGCTGACAATTAAAACGAAAAAAGTTCAATATAGGAGATCAAAAGACCTGGAAAGTTTCTGTTGAAGCTTGTGCAACTAGGAGATGATCGGAAAGTTAAAATAAACATGTATAAGATTTTCAGTGTTATTCCCTTGGTGTTCGATTCTTTTTAACCACATTTATTCAACAGAATCTTTCGAATATATAAAAAAGAAGATGTGGTATGATTGCCAATGAGACAACTATCTACAAAAGACCAAAATGACACAGACATTAACAACTATAGGTCACCGTACGGCCTTCAACAATGAGCAAAACCCATACCGCATAGTGAGCTATAAAAGGCCCCGATAAGACAATGTAAAACAATTCAAACGAGAAAACTAACGGCGAAGGTTGTTTAAGGAATGTTTTGAACTCATTTTAGGGTAAAAACTCTTCAACAAAATCCATTTTACTTCTAAATAAAAAAATATTTTTCCTATTTTTCTGCAAAGTCCTCCTCTACTTTCTCATATTCTATCTACCCCAACCCACCCCATCGTAGATAAAGTGTATAAAATACATGTTATAGATAACTCATTAAGTCACAGAAATGCATCATTATCATACAATGAAAAGTTTAATTTCAACTAATGACAAGTCAGTTTGAAAATTTTCTAAAATAATGTTACATTAAACAAGAAGTCTGTTATAATGATAATTAGGATCTTCATTATTTGATCTTTTTTCACTCATTCCACGGATGTATTATATTGACAATAAAGTACTTCCATGCTCATTCCAAGGAATTGTATATTTAAAAGGAATGGAAACGCGACCGACTTCAAAGAAAATATTATAATGCATCTCTTGCTTTGACCGGGTGTTGATTACACCCCATCGCTCTAACTGGCTCATTACTTATCTGGTAGAAGTTATCGAACGTGGTCATTTAATCTGACACTAGTTATCTAACTTGACAATGATTTTATTTTCTTCTTAGGCATGTTTCCGTAATAAAAAATAATAAACTAAAATCCTTCTGAGGGGCATTCTTTTTCAATTTGCTTGGTGTAAAATAAATCATAATTGTTTTTTTTAGAAGATAATTCGAAATACCTATTTTATTGTAGAGTACGTAATGGTACTTACATTGTGCAAGTTGCGTTGTGCAGTACGAACGTAGGTGACCAAAAATAAATTAATCCAAGAAAAAAATATAACAATACAACCACATGCAAATTAAGTTACTTATAAAAAAACTTTTTATTCTATTTTTTTTTTTATCTTGATATTTCACGAAGGCATGTCACAATCAGATGATATCGGACATTTTACGAGTTTTAAATAGTTTTCATGCAAAATAAAGGAAATTTTAAAAATGTAGTTAAATGACTTTTCAATTGTGAAATATGACTGATAAAGAAAGAAGTTGATAAATCATTATGAAGGGAAGAAAAAAGTAAACAACTGCAGTATATTATCTAGATAAAAGAACTTAGATTA
The DNA here is from genome assembly GCF_963676685.1 of Mytilus edulis. NCBI lineage: Eukaryota > Metazoa > Mollusca > Bivalvia > Mytilida > Mytilidae > Mytilus > Mytilus edulis. The sequence continues at coordinate 83,844,412 of NC_092344.1, read as the reverse complement.
CAGGTGTTATAACAAACAATGGCATGCGGGATGTTCCAATTTGCAGGTATAATATTTCATGTATTAATGATAAGCTAATTTGTGTCTTTCATACTTAAGATGAAGATGTTAAAAATTAATAACGCCGAGCTCACCTGTTAATTAATGCTAAATTATGCAGAGATGCAATAAATTTTCTAATTAGAAACAGTTAAAACTTTCCCACATTCGCATTTTATGTATTTTAACACCAAAAGAATACTTTTGCGACCTATAGACTACTGCTCTTCGAGAAAAAAGAAAGGAACAGTTTTGCTGTTGCGTATGGTAATTTGCGGCAACGCTTAATAATGGCAAACTGCATTACCAAACAACGATTTAGAATAAAAAAAAGTATTTACAAAAAAATAAATGAATAACATCGTACATGTATATAAAAAGGCACAATCAATCCCAATCGCAAGTCTTTGTATATATTTCTTGTCTGTTATTTTCAACTTCGTCGGTGTCGAACTTGACTGAACAAAATGGCGTCAATGTGAACTATAAACATGGGATTTTGAAAAATCATAGCTAATTCGTTTTTATCACCATTTTCATAAAACCAACACTATGCGATAGAAAAAAGTCTAAGCTTTTAAATAATATGTCAATGTCGCATCTATTTCAAGTAGTTATTTAACTTATACCAAAATACAAAGTGTCGATGTATTTGTTGACGCACAACTTTAAATTTTCAACATGTTTCGAAATAAAATCATATATATTGTACCAATTACATTTAGCATTCGTAATTTAGACCAAACTGTAGGAAAATATTCCTTCTTTAAAATGATATCTCATTTTCTCACTTTTTTCTTTCTACTTTCCAATATAATAAAGAAATCGTAGTGCACTCCCAGATTGATAGACATATTTTGACAGAATATTGAAACTCAAAACTGAAATTTTGAAAAATCGCAGAAAATTCTTAAAAGTTACAAGAAACTTCAAAAAGAGCGTAAGCGATAGAATAAGGTTTCAGCTTCATAATGATATCAACTGTTTTGTTTTGCACTTCGTGGTTTACAAGTTTTTAGAAAAAAATCACAACACAGTATTTTTTGTTTTGTAATCCGGATGAAACTCCCTCAATTTTCAAGACCGAGGTCTATTCTAATGAGAATTTACTCAATACAATATTACAAACGTATGTTTGATGAGGTATACAAATGATGCCTAAGGCCTTACCTTTTGCTAGGAATAAAAGTTTATTCTTGATTTCGGGTTTCTCTCTCATTTATATCGTCTCAAGCAAGATGACCCCGTGAATTAAAAGACCGATTTGATATGACAGGAAATGGAACTCCGTCATGATTTTTTATATCATTCATCATACTTCCGCCTGAGCCAGACATGGTTTATAGCTCTGCGGGTGCGCTGCGGGTATCCCGATTGATCTCGAGCCGCGTTTCCATTCCTTTTAAATATACAATTCCTTGCTCATTCCAAGCATAATATATTGTCCGGCTTACTCTATATATAGGTATCTAACATTGTTTTCACATAAACTCGCAAATATTCTATTGTTTTAGAATTATTGTAATCCTTTATATATATGGTGTCATTACCAATACGGCTCCCTGTGCGGCTCACTGTAAACCTGTTATACAGTAATAAAATTTAAGCAAGTATGATCCGCTTAACCACTCCATGATAGCCTCCCGTATATTTTAAAAGGACACGTGATCGATAAAAATCTTGATCGACCAATGAAATGATAAATTATTGTAGAAGTTTTCTTACCAATATTAATCAGATATTATTTACAATGAATCTGAGATAATTACACAAGGCGTTAGTAATTAGCCAATACTTGATCTTGTTGACTTTAATTATTGACATTTCTGGCTAAATTTTGACCATGTCGAACGGAAGAATATATCTTAAGTTAATATTTATCTTCAGTGGTAAGTTAAAATATTTTTTTAATAGTAGAATTCTTATTTATTTTCTTGTAACGTAATAATTATTTCAGTTGTGTATTGAAATTTAAATCTCTTGGACTATAAACTAATCTATTCGGCTTTGTTCATTTTGTTAGATCGATTAAAGTCCATAAAAAGATTTTAAATGTATTTTTTTAAACATATAAAAGACGAAGAAAGAAATGTGAGAAATTTCACAACTTTGGTCGAACTTTGATAAAACTTGCAAAAGCACAACACATATATTGTTATTTTAAATACTGAATTTTGAATAGATCTGAATAAAATCATCATATAATTAACTTGTTAAACTGTTTAAAGAAAACGAACAAACAGGGTATAAAAATTAAGCAAACACAGTTACTATACAAATACATTATAGACCAATAATGTCACTGCACTTCATTCTTAGTCACCGTGACACGTTACCTTTTCTCAACAATGTCAACACCTTCAACTTTTTACAATGTCTTATGTTTAAAACAATAAAATATATTCGTTCGATCATTAAAAGTTGACGGATTCTTTTGATGGAATACATTTATATATACTGATGTACTGATGAATTGCTAAAAATAGATTCACGAAGAACTTCCCATAAATGCTGATTTCTTGATAACTTGAAATAATAATTTTATAAAGCCCTAAGAAATTTGTTTTAAGACATCAAATAAAACGTTTTTGGACATCGGCAAGATATTTACAGTAATGTCTGATACATTTTAATCTACATTTTAATGAAGATGATATCTCTCAGTATATACCGGGACACCTTTCTACAATTTATGTACTAAAAATTAGCATTTTGACTTCAGGCTGTTAGACAATAACTGTGATCACCCATGTAGAAATATAAAAACATTCAGGTTATGTATAAATTTGGACATAAAGACAATACATGGGTTCCAGTGGAGAGAACCACACAAGTATATAAAGTCCTTATTCATTAATATAAAAAAAGAAGATGTATGGTTTTGTTTATTCTAAGAAGCTGGATAGTTTGTGTGATTAACAGCAATATTTATGTTCAAAATTTTATGAAGATATTTAGATTGTTCATAAAAGAATATGTTTTTTCTATATGTTAAACAATAACTGCTCATAAGATCACGAAATTCCGACGCCATGCCATTCATCTGATGAAAAAAGTCAAACTAAGGAAAACGCCATCAAAAGTGAAGAAAGGAAAGAAGCTCGTTGATTCATATTAAAAAGAAAAATAGATTCATGTACATCATGTTAGAGCTAAAAGTCGAACATACTCTCCAATCATACAAAAAGCAACTTTTGTTGATAGTTACATTTGCTATTACTTTTCTTTCTAACTTTATTTGTTCATGGTAAATATATATTCTTTATGCTAATTTGTTTGTGTATGATTAGAAAGTTGTTAGGTATAATCAGTGGACATTAGTTCTGAGGGGCGATTCGTATAAACTTAATTTTGTAAATTTAGGCATTTTAAACATCATATTTTCCAACATCAGTTAAAAAAATCGGACCAGGATAATTTAGACAAGCATGACAATCGAATTTTTTTACCCCTAGCACCCGCAATTTGAGCAGATTTCTTCGCTACATGTCGATTTCCAAATCGATTGAGACCAGATTCGTTGATAGAGTAAGCATCCCCCTACTATTCAAATGAACCAACCGTCACAGGAATCCAAAGTAATGTTTTGTGACAACTAACACTTATTAAGTACTTAACGACTTGTAGGGGATTGATGACACTGGTTCTTATGCACAATGCCAGTAGCGGATATTTGAGGACAAGTACTATAGTTAAACGCTCAGCTAATTTCACTTGTTAATTTTTTATAATTTTAATCGTCCTTTTTCGTAGGTCTGTAAGAGAAGTTTTTTGTTGTCATGAATGCTGTTCGTGGAATCTCATTTGTCAGAACATGATCTGGCGTCATATTAACTGAGATTCAGAGAAAAAAAATATTTGGGTGGGATAGGAGCTCTGTTACAACTTAAGAATGAAAATTTATTTGTCCTATATCGTAAATTAAGATATTTTATTTTAACCTAAATGTAGAGCAGACCCTCCGGCGTATTCCTGTAGCACCCTTAATTTTAATTCTAAGTACAGTGAGATATATATGATTCAAAGACCTTTTTCAAAATAAATAAGTGAAAGGACACCACCATTATACCTGAAAAATGAAAGGAATTTGTTTAAAGATTTTCTTCTCACTAAAATCTCTCGAAAGTATATATTTTCGTTATCCCATCCATGTCTGAGACAAATCCTTCGTCGAGACATTTTTAACTATTGTATAATATAAATTAAACTTAATACATCATAATTTTATTAGGTCTAAACCGTTACACATTTTTTTCTCTATAAATATAAGTGCATGTTGGCTGTCTAAACAAGTTCGACAGTTAACGGTTTTTATATTATATGCAAGTTGAACATCATCCGAAACAAGAGAAGCGCCTTTGTTATATTTTCAATGCTAAAAAGTCATTTTATGGTGATATGATCGGTTAAAATAAATAATTTAAAAACAGCTTTAAAAAAGGATCTGTACGTAAGATTTCTATATATAATTGTAAAAAAATTATGATATACTATTATGATATACTATTACATAAGTTAAAAATGGTTCGACTAATATGTAGACCAACTCTCTTATTATCGTTCTTTATATAATGGGTTTGTTTAAACTGGCAATATAAATTGAGGCCTGCATGTGGTGTCAAAATATTAAGCTTGAATGGCAAACTATGCTTCTGACTTTGATAAATGACACTGGAATGACTGTTTAAATCCTATGAAAAGGAAAAACAACAAAACGAAAATATGAAATTGAGTTAAATGATTTTCAAAATTACTGATTGAAGTTGGTAATGGCTTAGTTTTGATGTAAAAATGTTTTGTATAAACGTTCAAAGTAATGTACCTACAAATGTCTACATATATATGTACATTTCTTTAAAGTATACAGAACACAAATCTATTTCTTATCAATTTTAAATTCAGTTATCTCATTAAAATTCAAAAGAATCTTGACGCTTATTTACTGTTTAATTAAATGTCTGCCCACCCGGGGTAAATGAACAAAATGCATTGAAAGATTGCTTTATACATAGATAAAATTCGTCATGGGTACGCATTAAACTGAATAGCTAACTGCTTTTATGAAATTTGTCATGAGTTCAATTCAATGCAGTTATTGTAGAAACCGTATCAGAAACGTTATGCTTTAGCGCACGTAATACATAGACTTTGGGTTTTATGTAAATCCAGGTCTTTTTGAAATTGAAAGTTTGAATGTAAATAAAAAATTGGATTTTTAGAGAATTAAATTAAATATCTAATGAAAGTAAATTGCTTTTGCTTCTGTGATGAATTATGGCATCCGTGTCATTAAAATAGAATTATACTTATCCTATAGAAAAGAAGTAGATAAAAAGGCGTTTTTTTTAAGTCACGAAGAAAATCTTACTTTCTTTAAAATATACTTTGCAATAAAAAAAAATACCAATACAAATATATCATCAAAAAAAGATAGAGGTTAAGGTTGCGGGGACATTGGTCGTCTGATAACCTATCTGTGAAAAACTTCAACTTAAATTATTAAAGTAAGTATGGCAGTTGGACATATGCCCTGACGCTAATCGTATAACAACCATAATGATCCTTCCCTTTCAAATTTCTGTAGAAAAAGATACCAGCATATTATCAAATGTTTAGACAGTTAAAAATTCAGTTCAAATAACCAAATTGTCAAATAAACCGATGTCACATATAAAAATCCATCCAGCATACTAAAACAAAAAGAAGCACGTTCTTTCCCTCTATACTGCTTGTGTCATTAAAAGCAAAGTAAGTGTGTCCCAGTGATGTGTTATTGCTGGTGTACTTTTTGTGACCTGAAAGTACTCGATATGATTTTTTTTAATATTTTATAGTATAATTACTTATTTTATTAAGTTAGTATAAGTAGTTGTCTTCGAGCGTTATACGAAGAACTACAAATGGTTGTATTGGAACTTTTTGTTTTGTATTCATATCCAAAGGTGGAAGAACAATTTAACTTCGACAGTAAGATAACATCTTTATTTTCCTCGAAAAAACTACTTATTACCAAACATAGGCTACAGAAAGCAATTGGAAACAAATGCGATCTCATGAAAGTTTCAAGATATATATTTCTTTCTTAAACTGGCTCCGATTTGTCCGTTCATGAGATCATTTGCTCATACTGACGGAACTTTCTCCATTGAATTTGAAATTCGCGTATATATCAGGTGCGTTTGATTCCTAAAATGGAATTCTATTCGACAGATTAAGGTTATTACGATCGTCGCGTTTATTATTTCCAAAACACAAATTGTGTATGAACTAAAATATAAATTCATTGTTGACCGAGGGAAAAAATAGCATTTTCACAGCTATTTCACTCAAAGTTTACCATATGAAACATGTAGTTTAAACGGATCAGTAATTCTAATTAAGATGATGTAAAATAATAACTATTTATAAATATCATCCGAGCGAGATCAGTTATTCCACATAAAAATACCCGCTTAGTTTTAATTAAAAAATTTCATTTTCATTCTTATTAAAAAAAGACGAGAATCTAAAACCGGAAGTTGAGCTCTCACAAAATTAATGGATATTCCATGTTGAATATTGATACTCTTGATAAATCACATGTGCAGAAAAACGGACTAGAATTTGACGCATTAAACAAGTATTGTTGTTTCGTCACCGTAAAATTAACATCCAAGTGAAATGAACATTTACTTCAAAACTGTATGAAATCGATAGAAACCTCGACATGAATAGACACTAAACAATTGAACATTAAGCTTCCAGATTCGAATCAAGCTTAATTACTATAATATTGAAATTATAACGACCCTCGTGATAAAACGAACAAAAAAGGGAGAAAGTGTGTGCATGTAATATATATTCCTATATATTTTGTTTGTAACTACGTAAAAACCAATATGATAATTCCGGACATTTAACTTGAAATATGATAATAATCGATCTATTGTAAATAAGCTTTTGTTTGATAATTGGTATTGCACATCAAACACCGTTATGCAATGAGGGAAAAACAATAGAAAATAGATTTTAAACAAATCGGTTATTTATGGACTTTCGTAGACATATTCAAAGTAAACTTTAAAAATGAGGCTCTTGTGGCTAACGAGTATTCTGCTTTTAAAGTAACTTAAAACAATAATTATATACTGCTTTATCATTCCATGCAAACAAAAAATGAATAGTGGGAAGCTTTGGGTGCATAAATTTGGCAATTCGAAAGCTAAACATACACAAAAATTCTTTAAGAATACTCTATAAGAAAATGTATGTGTTTATATATATGGGGGCGTTCTTAAAACCACGTACAAAAAAATCAGAAAAAGACAAACGATTTCGTATATGTATGTCAAAACCGAGTGAAATTCAACACTCTATTCAATGATCTCAAAACAAACACTTAAACAGGTGAATTATACCATATACATGTCCAGTAGAGTCATTTAATGTTTGCTTATAAGATTTTAACTGTCTTCAAATATTATCTTATATATAAGTAATTCAATATTTTTCTAATCCTCTTTTGACATGTTTTAATCTGTTTATGGGATTTAAATAAAATGTTTGATTAGGTTAACTTGGTGCGTATTATATCACTAATAATATTTACTGACAAATGCGGGCTATGCATAACAGCAAAATCCGCAACTATATATGTCTTTAAATACCACACATGTTACGGTCATTCTCTTACTTATTTAGTTTGTAATAGAGCTTTACAATGATCATCACTCAACTAACTTTGCAAGAAACTTGCGAATTGAATAAATAACATTTTGCACCTTTAGGTTACAAGTTTTATGAGAAAACAGCAAAAACATCAACAAAACTGGATATGTTAATAGTTTCTTCTATTTAAATCTCATTTCAGACAAATGATTCAATATACTAAAGCCTCTAGAATCATCGCAAAGTATTCTTAGTTCAATCAAGTCACACTCTAGAGGTGTTTATGAAACATTATTTAGGATCTCAAAAATCTTGAATAACTACAAAACTATTCTCATTGAATAAAACATTTCTAAGAATTCCCACATTATACATTACTGTATTTTATAACAAAAAAAGTAACAAATTTGTTATCGGGCAACTCACTACTGAAAAGCTTTAATATGGTAGCATCTTATATGCAGTAAGTTCACTAGAGCATGACATAATCAGCACATTTTAAAACAATACATTAAGCTAATGTTCGTAAAATGACGAGCATCCTAAAATAGTGTATCGTTTTAGGAGATATGGTATGATTGCAAATGAGGCGGCTATTCATCGTTTTTTTCTTCTTCTACTAGTCAAAATGATAATTTCTGGTCGCACAAAACACTAGTTTACATCCCGCAACAATTCGTGTCTTTTTCCAAAGTTAAAATACAGTTCAAATATGTAGCTGCCGCTTCATAGTTAAATATGTTTAATAAGAATTTTCAGTTGAATTGATGTTTCAAATTGGTTCCTTTGTAAATGTACATTTTGTTCTTTTGTGTTGGAATTCAAAATTTTATTCGAAATTTTACATATATGGATATTTCGTTTTTATATATAAATCACTTACAAATTAAAAAAAATATTAAAAAAAAATAAACTAACCAATATTAATTAAATGCAATATGTAGTTGAGATTGTGATTATAAAATGATAACTTGACAAAACTTTGTTAGATAATAGATGTCCTTACAACAACTATCTTTTTTCTTTCTCTCTTTTTATCCATTATGCAATTTGCAAACTATTATAAATGTTTACGAAAGAGGTTATCATAAAATAGATCAATAAAAAAATCATCAATTTGTGATCACACATCCGAGAAGCCATCAGTACTTCAAAAATGGATGATGTCTTTTTTTATCAGAAAAACCTTTCTGTAGAACATGTTCGAAAGTAAGAGATCCTGAAACAGGATAGAATTTTGTTATCGGCTACTTCCGATATTGAGCAATACCAAAAAACTTTAAAAATTGTTACCATGACAATCAATTGATTAAATCTTAAACACCGGAAGCGATCCAATATGGTAACTAATTCGAGGTAAAACCTTTGTAATCAAGTCACCATATAGATTGACAACAAAGTCAATCAGTGGCGATATTTAAAGACCAAAACGAGCTTTTCATGACATGTTACGGCATAGTGATAATGTTAAAATGCCTCATTTGAGCAATCAATGACTGAAGCTTCCCTCGTTGTCAGAAAAGTTTTGTGTAACACGCAATTAGCATTAGATAAAGTTCTAATTAGTACTAATATTTTTCTCTTAAATTACCATCCATTATCACGCAATGGAAGGAAATTAACACAGAACGTTAATTTTTATAAAAATGATTGATGTCATTATGAATATATCAAACTCGCAAAAAGAACTTATTGAAAAAGAATCAAAAGTAACAAAAAACGGCGGTTTTATCGCGTACCTTTAACTTAAGATTCTTTTATTTGACTAGAAGTATATCTGATTTTATAATAATTTGAGAATAAACACTCTAAAAATTAAAGAAAAAAAACCAGTTATTAAACAGTAAATTATATTATTCATTATAATTTCAAAATGTAGGTTAAACATTATTTGGACGTGTTTTATGCTTACCTGCTTCTGCAGATTACAAAAAACTCTTCAATCTTAAGGTAAAATGGTAAGGTGTAATACCACCATTGATTTTCCCCCATTAGTCTTTGTTAAATTTGCACTTTTCAAAAAAATCTGTAGAATTTATCTTTGTTTCAAATAAACAAATACTTGGCATGAGTTAAGTTTTATCCTGTCCAGTACTATAGAAAAAAATTCACATAACATTTCATTGCATATAAGAAAATAACCATCACTGGAAGTTAACCAATCAAATCTCTCCCCTTATTTTATCTGTGTACAAGGTTTATGCCCGCGTCACACTGTCCCGATTTTTATATACGATGGACACCCGAATGCGAAAATTGTAAGTTTGTACGAAGTTGGTCCCGATCTCGTTAAAATACCCAAAAGTGACCGAAGCAAGTACGATGAATAACAAAGTCTATACGAGGGTGCCGAAAGTATATACGATAGCAAAAGATGGACATTCGAAGGTTAACCGAAGACGGTATTTAAGCTTCATATCTCAGCCGAAGCCTACAAGATGGATCACGAAGGCTACACGATGGATTACGATGATGGCTCGATGGCCATACGATGTCTAAAAGACGTCCGTGTACAGCTTACGATGTATTTAAATTGTATGCCGAAGGCATCACGCGTTTTAAATTGTTTGATCAATATTGAATATATACTATATTGTACATTTAATTTTTGGTTTAATCATAAGACGGAAGACCGTGGGTATTTCCAGTTACTGAATAATTTGGTTGATTTCTAAAAAATAGTTTATGTATCAAATATGCGTATTCAATTTACCATTTTCTGCATGTGTCATATACAAATATAGTGTCCATATTTGTCCCCAATATGTTACATATGAGGGATGCCACGCTCGGCATTGCCTTGTTTGAACTGTAAAATGTGTGCACTAGTCTGAATAATCACCCATAATTATGCCCATGTTTACTGATCTATCTTAAAGGTAAGGTAATGGGTTCGTTGATCCCTTTTATTCAAAAGGAGCTCTTCCAGGAGAATATCATAATAATATAGACTAAAGGAAGGATGTGGGGAAAGCAACTAATGCGGCAAAATATGACATATAGAAAACAAAATGTTTATGGAGTAAACATTCGTGTGACAACAACTCAGACGATGCATAAAAAATCAGAATAATGAAGAAAAAGTTGGTTTCCCTATATACGTGTACCTGCAGTGTTGGTATACGAGGCGCGTTTATGATTTTTATTATGTTATTTGATATGAAAAATTAACAAAAAATAATATTTTATTTGTAAAAGTAAATCCTGAGCCTGTAATACCTGCTCTTCTTGTTCATTTTTGAATTAAGAGAAACAACGCTGTCGCCTTTCTTGTTCTCATAGAATCATATGATATGAGGTCCATGTTTGTGAACGTCTTTCTTAACTGTCGTATTAGACTGACCAGTGCATATCATGCGCGCATGGCACTTTAAATGTATTTAAGGATGTTCGCTACTCTGTTTGAAAATAACAAGCTTTTTAAAAGACAGTTATAGATTGAAAGTATATAAATAAAGACAATAAAAAAAGCAGAAAAAAATGGAGGGTCCGTGTGCTTGTTTTCGAAATATAAGCTATTGAAAATTTGCCGGGAAATAATTCTCTCTAGATTTTTCTTACATTTAACATTGGCACCTTTTTTTTTTAAAAAACTATGAAAAAATAACAAGGATTTCATAAGATTTTGAAATATTGCTATTTAAACTATATGTTATAAAAATATAAAGAGAAAAGTAGGGGTTAGTGGGCATTTTTTTTTAATGTTAATACATGGATAAAACCAGAGGATTCCGAAAATCTGGCAAAATTCAAAAATTAGAGGAGCAAACATCCTTAAGCGCGAAAATTAACTTACATTTAGCTGGATTTATTGCCGTCGTAGTTCCATCTTGTCACCTTCGTACTTTATTCGATGGCATCACGACGGGATTACGAGGTCTTCACGAAGTCGTGTTGCCATCGTAAGACCTTCGGTTAGCTTCGTGATTCATTCGTGTAGACATCGTAATGTCAAAATTGCCCGATGGAAACGATGGAAACACGAATGCAATACGATGTTCAAAGATGCATTCCCGGTGACATTACGATGGTGAGGATGGTGATACGAACTCAATACGAACCCTAAACATCGGACGCACCTTCGGGGATTTTTTAACATGTTAAAAAAATTAGAATCCTTCCCGAAGTTGTCCCCGAAGGCTAGAAAAAGTGGCCGATGGTTCTACGATGGTTAAAGATGGCACTACGAATAGCCCGATCTGGATACGATCAGTCCCGATTTTGAAAATTTCCATAATCGTGTTGCCATCGGCGTAAAAATCGGGACAGTGTGACGCGGGCATTAGTCATCATGTAACCTCAAGATTACAAAATATTTTCTAGAAATCCCAAATAAAAAAACAATGGTGCTTTGAAATACCCAAGACATATGTTTATGACACAGAAATCTTTTACTGCAATAAAATGTAGGATTAATTACCTGCAACTGTCAAATTCAAGGGATATTTTTTTCGACCTATTTTCGTATTCAACCGGATGTGACGTACCATGATTTGGTGGTATTACACCTAATGATTTGCATTTCTTATGACCACTTACAAATGTTTTGATACTAACGATTTTATTTTTTGTCTAAAAAAAGAATTCTGATAACAAGGATTTTTACTAATGCTCAGTAATGATATACATTTATTAAAAAAGGACCATTTAAAATTCAAACATGTACCGGTATCAACCAAAATAACTATGCTGAAGACTATGCCTCTTTAAAATTGTTCAAAAGTATATGTTCTTAGATATCAGTCTCCACTTGACGACCATGTAAAAAAAGGTTCCTCCAAATTTCATTTAACTTGAAAAACGGAAACATTTTATAATGGCAAATGGGGATTAACTACATTCTAATAATAGCAGTTGACCATAAGGCAGAGATTTGCAAGAACAAATGAGTATATGTTATATTTCCTATTTTGCTAATTTTGAAACTCCGAATTTGCAAAATAGGAAATATAACATATATACGGCATTGTAAATGTAGTAAAATTTCCCATGTTTTCAAATACACGCATGTATTCAAACGTCTCCAATCAGTTTTGACGTATTAACTCGTATTTTTAAACACCTACCAGACAAATAGGACTCCACTGGTAAGAGAAGTTGTACTCTACATGATGTAGTGTGAAAAACGATAAAAACGTTCTCGAATAAACACGGATAATGTGTGCTGAATTAACAAAAAGTATACCAGTAAACGGTACAACAATATCAAAGACACAGAAATATCAATATCAAGAACAATATCAAAGAAACAGAAATATCAATATCAAGAACAAGAACAACTGATTTTAAGCAAAGAAATAAAAAAAGATTAGACGAGGCATGCTTGTAGTTTTTGAATTAAAAAAGAAGATGTGGTATGATTGGCAATAAGACAACTATTCACTAGAGACCATATGACACAGAAATTAACAATTATATAGATATCTGTAAAGCCTTTCGTGTTCCTTAGTTGATACCATATGAAAATCAAATATAATGTTATACGTCGTTTAACGGATGATTTTATCTTAAATTACTTAATTTCAGTTCCAGCAGCGTTAGGAATAACATCAACAAAATATATGACGCACTATTGTCATCACAATGTTATATTTGCCAACTCCAGTACCATCATAGAACTAACCAATAATCTTCTCGAAGTTGAACCGAAAAACCATATACACTGTGCAGCAAAGATAGTGACAGACCCCGACTCAAGATTGCTGCTTCATTTTATTACATTAGATATTTCATATCATAATCTTTCACCAGACAGGTAAGCATAATGAAATATAAATAAATGCTCAGTACATCTAAGATCTTCATAAGTCGATACTATTTTATTTTCATTTTAAATGCAGATATAGGCATCTAGCATTATTTCAATTGGTTTATGGTCAACTTCAAAAACTTAGAAATACAAGTGAAAGCTAGGTTTCATTAATGTTCCATCATGAGCACAACTACACATAACAGAATTTTATCATTGCAATCATTCAAATATCAAATATGTTTCACTAAAAGATGTTTTTGTTAAAAGGAGACCACGTCTTACAATTAACAAAAACCCATAACCCGGACTAGCCTTTTCAAACTGACTGTAACTGAATAAACCAACTGGAACTTACTTTATTGAAACAGTTTTCATCAATTGCATACAAAAATATGATAATTCGGACAATTCTTGTTCTTCTTAGATTTTTTTTAATGATGGAAGATTCTTTTTCACAGTTTGATTTTATATTTTAGACTTCATATATATGACTACAGTAGGAAAGGTAATGCTTCCCAAGTCTCTCCCGCAGGAGGATTGTATGGTATCTATGACCAATATTACACACGTACCAGTTCCGGTGTACAGGACTATTTGTCGTCTGGTAACATGTTCCGGTTAGATTACATGGGTAAACCAAGTTTACTTTACCGAGGATTCAGAATATTGATAACATCAGTCAAAGGTTTGTTTACTTATGTTTTATATATATTTGAGTAATCATGATCAGATTTTTTTATTTTTTTGTAATCAACTGACGACGTATTTCTGTATTAACCCTTAAAGATCAAATTAAAAAAAAGCGACGAGGTTGGGATATGATGCATTATTACTATGATCATTGCGTTGCTTTTATAATTATTTTGAAATATGATTTCTTTAAATATGATAAGGATTTTTCTATTCATCAGATCATATTAGAATGTCATATTGTCTGTACAGTTTGGGTAATTTAGACCGGCAGCGGTATTGATATAATATGAGAGACTTTCTTTAACTATAAGCATTCTTTTTTATTTTTAATCGGTCACCTGCTGAGTGCTCATTCTAGAACATTTTTCAATATTTATAAGCTGATGTTTTTCGCATAGAACAAATTTAATGAACTGAAAATGTACAAAAGTTTCCAAATAGCTTATAGAACTAAAGAATATACTAGTACCCAAATCAGATTCACAATTTGCTTCATCGATTTTTAAAACGATTCAATTTTAAACTTTAATTGTCAAGTAATTCTGAACCAAATGCATGCTTAATCTGAACAGACCATAAAATATCACAAAGTTATGCTCTGATAGAAGAAACTTTTAACAACCAAATCCGTTATCCAATATGGATCAATGCATTCTCTAATTGCTTATTCAATCATTTGGAACCACAAGCATCTTTACCAACAATAAATGTCCAATGTTATTACACATGTTCAGCTTCCTCTCTGTTTGGCATATTTCATACTGGTCTTGTAACTGAAATTATTTTCTTATAAAGTATGCCTTTGAGATCAAAGAAAAAAAACAAAACAAAACAAAACGAAACGAAAAGATTGAATTTATTTGTCATTAATCATATCTTATGTAAGTTTTTTTCATATAAGTTTATGATTATAAATAACAAATACTCAACTAGAACAGATAACGCATGGCCATTTACAATTATTTTATTTTCACATAGAGAAATAAACGCAAGTTCTACCGCTTCTTAGAGAACAAACATTACCTTTAAATCCACAGATGACATATCTATTAGACTATTAACAAATATATTGATTGGTTTATATATTTCTTTTTACTCCCCAGATCCCCATCCTGATGGAGGATGTGCCAGTTTTCACTCTCGTTGTTTGAAGGGGTCTATTTGTATACCTACAAGTACTTTATGCAATGGGGATCATAACTGTGGAGCAAAAGACGACAGCGATGAAACTCAATGTAACTGGGTTTTGTCGACAGGTTTAGAGGAAAAATGTAAGTATCAAAGTTCAATGTAAGGTTAATTTTGTCGGATAAATACAAACACTACGATGAACATAGTAAATTTCTAGAACTACAGAACTTTTTGTCAATTGGTCTCTTGTGGAGAATTGTCTCATTGGCAATCATACCACATGTTTTTTATATTCATTGTCTATCTTCTACTTCTTTAAGTCTTTGGTAGAGAGTTGTCCATTTTGGCATTCATACCACCTATATAACAAAGAAGATGTGGTATGATTGCCAATGAGACAACTCTCCACAAGAACCCAAATGACACAGAATTAAGAACAATAGGTTACAATACGGCCTTCAACAATGAGCAAAGCCCATACTGTATAGTCAGCTATAAAAGCCCTGAAATGCCAAATGTAAGGCAATTCAAACGAGAAAACTAACAACCTTATTTATGTACAACCAAAAAATAACGATGAAGAAAAATCATCGGTAACACATCAACATGCGACAACCTTTGAATTAAAGGCTCCTGACCTAGGACAGACACATACATACAGAATGTGGCGGGTATAAACATGTTCGCGTGATCCCAACCCTCCTTCTAACCATGGATAGTGGTGTAACAGTACAACATAAGAACAAACTATAAAAATCAGTTGAAAAAGGATTAACTCATCAGCTGGATACTCATAGAAATACATCTACTAAAAACACAGGGTGGAAGTGGCCGGGCACCTATATATCCCAACAACAAAAAGTCACTAAGTTCAGATCTGAGAGTACTCGCAATTACTGACAGCTAGTTCAAAGCAACTAACAACTAATAAAAATATCATTCATGTAAGACTAAATGCTCTTATTTTTTTACTCTTTAAACATGAGCTTGAAAAACTTCAATATAGAACATCTGAGTTCATTTATTTGGTAAGCTGCACTTTCATGGATTTTTTTTTTAATTACATTTACATGTTCAATTACCCTAAATGAACTAAGCTGTATTAAAAGTTGGATGTCCAAATTAAAGTAATAGTAAACATTTTAAACTGTTTTTCGTATTGTCTATATGTTATGTTTTTTTTTTATGTTGGACCAATATTTAGTATTAAAAAAATTGATTTCAGTCATAAAAATAAAATTAAAAAAACAAGAACTATTCTGATTGTTTATTTCAGATGCTATTGGTAATGTTATAACAGCCGGGGCTTTAGCCAGTTTGTCGTTTGTTCTAGTCGTTGTTTTAGTATTCGGAGTAATTTACAGAATTAACAAAAGAAGGTAAATATAGTATTCCTTGTCGAATATTGTTGCGTTGATATCTATTATATCGAATGTGGTAGTCACTCCTCTTTAGCTATCTTTGGCGTAATACATTCCCTATGGAGGCGTCAAACCCAGGAAACTCTTCGTGTGTTTATTCGTCTTTTAAAGTACAAAATTGTGACTTGAAGCATCATTGAAGGTTAATAATTAGGAGATAACTGTATTGTATTTTAAGCTCCGACGGCATCAATTGGGGATTTGATGTTCGCAAATTAAGTTTACTGGCGACACGTTAGCGGAGACAGTAAACGGGTATTTGCGACCATCAAATCCCAAATTGATGCCGTCGGAGCTTAAAATACAATATTGTTATCTCCATTCTAATGAAACTGACAGAAAACAACGTTAAAACATGTATTTAAAATCTGTCATATGCCGTCTGCGCTTGCGTGTACGTCCCATAGCATCAATTGTGAATTGATGCCATGTAAGAAAGTGACGTTATCCAATCAAAATGAACGTTACAAACGTTGTTGCATTAGAATGAACGTTATATTTGGCGGTTGACTTATATATACTTAAAATGCATAAAAAAACAAATCTTTTTACAATGCACTGTTTCACCAACACAAGCTTCTTGCAAGAATGTTACCCTCAATTCAGTTTATCTAAACGACCGATATTTAAAAAAAAACATTAGCTGTACGTACACGGTGTAACCTTTTCACTGTTATTCTATGATTTTTATTGTTCTATCTTTCAACTTATCTTTTTTTTAACGAATTTAATTATTATCGACTTATTGCAAATAGTGTTTCTGAAGGCACAGTGGTGAGTATATAATATTCATAGCTTACCAAACATACTGGCCAAAAGCAGTAAAAGCAGATGGATTGATGGGTTACTGATAAATTATAGATGTACTGTCTTGCATGTTTGGGCACGGTGGATTATGTATGCTTTACAAACAGCTTCATTATTTAATTATGAAACCTATAGTAATGCTAAAAAGAAATGGTAATTTGGAATACTGATAAGTATATTTGTTAAATAAGAATACCATATTTATAACAAAGACCTTTTATGAGACTTTAAGGCACGTTTAGGTGCCTTTATCTACGTAAATGTATATCTTGACCTAAATCCACGCATATTCCTATAAAGAATTAGGGTATATTTAGGAACTTTTGCCTTGCCACAGGTTGTTGCAAGGGTTCTTTATCGTGCAGAGAGCACGACACTCTTACATAAGGCTCGTAATTATACATCCTTTTATTGGCGAAATCCAGATATGACCATATATATATTCTCCAGTCAACCCTTAGATGAAATTGACAGAAATTATTGCTAACTAAGAGGATTATGTTTGAAAATGTAATAAAGGTTTATTCTAGGATAATTAAATATATTCGCATGGGCCTAATGTTTCCCAGAAGCATATTTGTATGATTCTTGTTAGAGTAAAATTTCGGTCACAACTTTTGTTGGTCTTGATTATTCCTGATGAGTACTAAATCTTTTTTCAAAAACCTAAATTGTGCTCTCGGAAATCATATCATTTGTTTTACAGACACCTTTGATTTTTGATTGGAATATTGTATTTTTGAATTTAAAATTTGATCCATAAAATGTGTTATATCTCATTGAAATATCGTAATATTCTGTTTCTATTTTGTTATATAGCTATTTACGAAGAGAAAGCATTCAAGTTCATGCTAGAAGAAATGCAGATGGAAAATGGAAAATTACAAATGACATGGGGTTGACTGCTCAGATATATGCGCCACCTACATATGATGACGTTGTAGCAGTCGAAGAGAACGAAGAACCACCACCAGCTTATGAATCGTTGCCATGTTCAGTTCGAAATTCTTGCGAGTTACGACATAGCCGAAGTGGTTCTCTTACAATTGTATGCGTCCCAAATAGGGATATTCATCTGCATAACGAAGCTTTAAACCTTTCAGAAATGCAATGTTTTATTGTAAGTTCCGAAGAAGAGTTACACACAGACAGTAACGAAACTAGCACATCAGAACCTTCGTATGCACAAGGTAGTTGTATAGATTCTGACATTTCAAATCAATTTCAAAATGAATCCATCTGTGAGAAAGATCAGGTATCCGTAAACTCACAATCAGAGAATTCCTCATCAGACAATAAAAAAACTGATTCTAATGAAAATTTGATTCGTCCAAAATTAATAGGAATTGTGGATGATGGAATAGAGTATATGGACGTCAATATGTGATTTCAAATGCAATCGTTATATTATGCATTTATTTATTTATTTATTTTTATTTATTTTTAGCCATTTGTATATGCCTTTATATGCCAAAATGATATATGGTGCTTATCTTATATGACAAAGATCTTTATCAGTTATATGGTAGATTGAACATTAAACAAGACATTTTTTACTTGTTACAGAATGAAATTGTTAAGGCTTTAAAAATTAAAACCTTAGCATGTCTTATTCATTATTTTTTTTTTTTTTAATTTTATATTTTGCAAACTTACGGACTATAAGGCATCAATTGAACGTTGAACTAACTCTTTTCAAACTGACTTTCAAAAAGCTATTGAAACTGAAAGAGTGAACAAAATAAACTGATGACGACATCAAAATTTAATGTTTTAAGACAACTTACTCATCATATGTCTCAGACGTGTAAGGAAAAGGATACACATACTCCGCTGATAATATATAGCACAACCGTTACAAGATTTAAGTTGCAATATTGGTGGTTAGATATAGGTATGAGAAATAATAGGCAAAGACTAATCTTTAAAATAGGGAGGTATTTTCGAGAGTCCCAAATGTTGTAAAGCACCTATCCTACCTCCATGACAAATATGTTTTCTTCCCCGCAGATGAAGCTCCAAAGATTATTTTTTTTTGTGTGTAAATTATATTACATAAACTTCTTGATAAATGAATTGGGTATTGACAATTAACTTGGAGTTTCAAATAAAGGCAACAGCAGTATACCGGTGTTCAAAGGTCAAAAATCGGTTGAGAGAACACTAATACGGGTTACAAACTAAAACCGAGCGAAACACAAAGATACATAACTGGATCTTTCGTGACTGTATTAAACACTGAATAACGTAAGCGTCCTTGAACAGCCGTATACTACTGTTGCATTTACCTATATGACTTATGTGACTGTCATGCAAGTGGGAGGGTTAGCTAGCTTTAAAACCAGGTTTAATCCATCATTTTTTGCATAAGAAAATGCATGTCCCAAGTCAGGAATATGACAGTTGTTATCCATTCGTTGGTGTGTTTGAGCTTTTGATTTTGCCATTTAATAAGGGACTTTTATTTTTTATTTTCCTCAGAGCTCAGTATTTTTGTGATTTTACTTTTTACAGACAACTTTATATTGCTGGGTCTTCCAATTGCTTCACGAAACTAGACCTGTTTCTTAATTATTAACATTGATTTTATCAGTAAACAAACCCGGGCTTTAAAGTTATAGTGAAACTTTCTATTGTAGAGGCAGTGTGAATAGTTTGTAGATACAAAAATTCCAAATATCTGATAGAGAAGGTACAATCAAAGAGTCTTTCATCTTGCAATAATATAACACATTTTACTTTTCTACACTTGCAAAAGTATTCCCCATTCTAAAATAGAAGTCAAATAAAAGACTAGGTCCTGGTTTGTTTCATAAAAAAGGCCAACGCAGATACATGTATCTTGTCGTATGGAGTAGGCCATCGTACTTTGTAACACATAACTCTGATCTAAACAAAACAAAATCTCTGAAACAGATATGGCCAAGAATCTTCATTTTATGGTTAACAACAAATTTGTTAGTTTGTAGAACGTGTTTTTCAACAAACAATCAGCATTCTCATGGGAATAAACTTTGCATTCTTACAGATTCGTTTCTTTTTTCCAATTAGATTGACTTCTTACAAAAGAATCTAAGGAACAAGAAGCAAGCATTGTTATTTAACTTCATTTTTTTTGCTATTTAGATAATGTGCACTCAGTTTATATTTTAGTATATCCATTTGACGTAAATCAATACTTACACATTGTGTTATTGTGCTAATTTTTTTCTCATAATGGACTGCTTACCCTTCCTGGATAGTTCCTGTTGATCAGTCTTTGGTTTACAGTGTAGTGTTGCGTCCTTTAATGATTGTCCATGGCGTTGTCTGTTTACCTTCGACACAATAATTTGAGTGCCGTATTTGTTAGTTTTGACATCAGAATAACCATGTACTGAAATACATGAAGATATATTTGTAACCTTTTAGGTTATGTTGCTGTTCGCGTTTTAATAACACATGTATCCTTAAAACAGTTGGCATCGAGGATCAATGGAGATACATTTATTGTCGAAATGTACATTTCTTGCAGAAAATTGGTACCGTTATTGTAATTACTCAACCTGATCTGAATCACTCATAAATGTTCACTTTTGGGTACTGATTGTCTTATGTGGTTTTTGCTTTTGCTATGACATTGTGAATTTTGTTTTTCGACTATGAGTTTGAATATTCATTTAGTATCATTCGCCTTTCCTCCCTGAAGGAGTGACCTAAGAAGCGAAACAGCTTATATTTAACTTAAGCGTCCGACTTATCACACAGGCATACTTACTAGAACTGGATCTTCCATCACTGCATTGGAAACTGAATTGCGTTATTCTTTCTCACAACTTTATATTGCTAGGTCTTTCAATTGCTCCACTAAACTTCTTTCTTAATCATTAACATTTTTTATCAGTAAACAAACCAGGCTATTGTGAAACTTTTTATTCTAGAGCATTGTGAATCGTAGGTAGATACAAAAATCCAAATATCTAGTAAAGTACATTTAATCTAAGTATCTTTCGTCTTGCAATAGTATAACACATTTTACTTTTCTACACTTTTCACAAGTACTCTCAATTCCAAACTAAAAGTCAAATAGAATAATTGGTCCTTGTTTGTTTCATTAAAGATAATGGCTAATGCAGATACAGGTATATTGTCGTAGGAAGGGATACATCGTACTTTGTAAAAAAAAAAAAGAATCTGATTTTAACCCAAACAAATCTCTGAAACAGCAATTATCAAGAATCTTTATTTTGAAGATTGACAACATATTTGTTCTATTTACGGGACGTGTGTTTCTCTTTTCACAATGTAGATGACGTCCTCTCAATCTATTTTTGGTCATAATTAATTGACGTGGATCAGTATTTAACATACATCCAATCATGGTGTAATTGTTCTAAATTTTTGCACTTTTTTTGCTAGTGTGATATATGTCTATATCTATATTCTTTTTTGTTTTTCTTTGTTGACATATTTGGTTTTTTTTTATAGTGAGTAAGATTCAAACACAGTGTTGACTGTTGAACCCTATTTTTTACATTTTTACCTTTTATGATTGTGTTTTTTTCAAACATTATTGTCAATATAATGGAATTTCATACAACTGTGAGTGTTGGCTTGCTATAAAACCATTTTCTACACAAGAAAATGCCTGTACCAAGTCAGTAATGTGGCGCAGTTGTTATCGATTTGTGTAATGTGTGAGCTTTTGATTTTGCTATTTGATAAGTGACTTTCCGTTTTAAATTTTCCTCAAAGTTCTGTATTTTTGTTATTTTACTTTTATGGACTTATTATCGGATTATTATTCATAAACGAAATTACGGACGATATTGTTGGAGTACATAATGAACTACTTACCCTTCCTGGACAGTTCCTGTTGATCAGTCTTTGTTTACAGTGTATTGCAACGTCTTTTTACAATTGTCAATGGCTGTGTCTGTTTACCTCAGACGCAATCATTGGAGTACCGTACTTGTTATCAGAATAACCATGTGATGAAATACAAGAAGATTATATTTTTGTAATGATGGGGTTAGATTGGTGTTCCTAAATTAATGATATATGTATCCTTAAAACAAAGTGACACTCCTTGATATCAAATAATTTGACCTCGAGCATCACCGAAGAGATATTTATTGACAAAATGTTAATAAGGTACAGAAAAATTGGAACTATAATGTTATTATTCAACCTATTCTGAATTACCCATTAGCATGTACTCTTGTGTACTGTTTGTCTTTCGACGTTTTTGTTTTTTGATACACCGTTGTCAGTGTGTTTTTAGACAAAACAGATTATATTCAACTTAAGGATCCGACTTATCACCAAGGCTTTACTTAAAGAGAAAAATTTACCAGGCTATTGATTTGCTATGCCTGACGAGTGTCTCGTCTACATAAGACTCATCATTTACGCTAAAAAAAAAAATAGCCGGAAAGCCAAAATAAACAAAAAGTTGTAGAACATAGAAAACCGAAAATACCGAAAATTGTACTAAATGGGACCTTTAATACAGATAATAGAGAAATATGGTATGCTGACAATGAGACAAATATCCACCACAGTTTAAAAAGCTTATATATGTCACCGTACGACATTCAAGAATAAGTAAAACTCATATCGTATAGTCAGCTAGAAAAAAGCCTAGGAGAGATAAATCAAAGGCACTGGAATAAAATCAATTGGACGGCAAAATCATATATAAAGTTCAGTTGCATTGAAAACCACATAAACTGAATTATTGTGCAAAATACAAAAAGGCCATGTAAGGAGTAAACAAAACCCTTTCAATATATAGACTGAGTGCACATCATCTAAATAGAAAAAAAAATGAAGTTAAATAACAATGCTTGCTTCTTGTTCCTTAGATTCTTTTGTAAGAAGTCAATCTAATTGGAAAAAAGAAACGAATTCAAAACTATGCAATTAGAAAATTTACAGAAATTTATCATTTCATTGATATTTCATGTCAATACATAATCTAATCAAAAAAAGAAAAAACACAAACACATGAAACGAATAATGGAAAACAACTGTCATATTTTGACTTGGTAATTGAACGTGTGATACACCCAGGGACGAAATGTCTATTTGAAGTGGACCCCAGTGGTTGTAATAACTCATCAAAGATACCAGGCTATTAATTTGTTGTACGCCAGTAGCGCGTTTTGTCTACATAAGACTCAACAGGGGCACTCGAAATTAACCAGTGTGCAGACAAAATTCGAAATTAAATAGCATTGAAACCCAAACCTATAAAATAATTGTGCCAAATACGACTCAAGCAATCCATGCATGGATGTAGAAATATACGTAATTTTTCTAATAATTCAAACTTTTTGCCCAAAATTTTACTGATGTTTACCGTATCATTTATATCCTCAAAAGTGATGAATACAGCTGATACCATCGGAAGCGAAACGTTCACCAACAGTGGCAGCGACCAAGTGGTTGTCAAAAATGTTAGGCATATACCGGTAATTCCTCACGATAGATGCGCGTTCTTGTCTCTCAAAAACTCATCAATGGCGCTCAAATCAAATCAGCTGGAAGGCAAATTCAACAGGAATGCACAAATTGTCGTGCCAAGAATACACTAGTAATTCAGAGTATCGTGAAAAAAATCAAACATGTTTAAAAAGTTTTACGAGTGATTAGTGAAAAATAATGTTTATCCAATTCTCGAACCAATACATATATATATCATAAACTCAGTCTTCTGAGCACGATTTTATCATTTTTTACGCAAACATATCGTATAATCGTCATTTTTTTTTCTCTGTCTGTTATGATGTGAAAATATGGCAGATACTTAATTGTCGTATTTTGAAGCCGTAGTTTACCAATTGTCACCTTATAGTAAACAATCAACAAAAGAGCATGGATATTGAGCACTTGTATAACATGTACAATCAGATAATAGTTTATTTAATGACAGATGCATGCGTATTGCGGTGACCGGATTTTTACGGTAGGACGAACCAGGTGATTGCAATATAGTACCAATTTATCTATATAGTGGTGGTTTGATATAATGCATCTGTAAAAGAGGGACGAAAGATACCAAAGGGACAGTCAAACTCATAAATCTAAAGAAACTGACAACGCCATGGCTAAAAATGAAAAAGACAAACAGAAAAACAATAGTACACATGACACAACATAGAAAACTAAAGAATAAACAACACAAACCCCACCAAAAACTAGGGGTGATCTCAGGTGCTCCGGAAGGGTAAGCAGATCCTGCTCCACATGTGGCACCCGTCGTGTTGCTTATGTGATTACAAATCCGGTAAATAGTCTAATTCGGTAGGTCACATTCATGAAAGGGAAGGGGATTGTAGTTACGACGTAAGGAACATATTCGATATCATTTGTGAAACGGTTATTCCATAACGGTCAACCAACTCGTGATGGCGTCCGTAAAATTTACGAAGGGATGATTTCAACTTCCCAATTTGGAACTCTTGGTTTAATAGCTTCCTTGTGAGCAGTAACCCTCTATCAAGAAAATCATGATAGGAAATGCAAGCACGGGAATATCGTATCAATTGGGAGATATATACCCCGTATGCAGGTGCTGCTGGAATGTTGCTTCTTAGAAATGGAAAGTTCACAATTGTAAAGTACGATTAAAACGTTTAAAATAACAAGATATGATATAAGTCAACTCAACTATAAAAGACGTTATACGTCATTTACAGATATACACCCAAGGTTGTTTTAGATTATTCCGTGACAGCATACGACATCATGGACATGTCTTCAAGCCAAATCAGAGACAGCTCTTTCAAAAGAAGAAGAGAATGTTGCATGAAATTTTCAAAATACTAAGGATTTTTTTTATCCCAAGCAGATTATCTTAGCCGTTTTTGGCACAACTTTTTGGAATTTTGTGTCCTCAATGCTCTTCAACTTTGTACTTGTTTGGCTTTATAACTATTTTGATCTGAGCGTCACTGATGAGTCTTATGTAGACGAAACGCGCGTCTGGCGTACTAACCTATAAGCCTGGTACCTTTGATAACTATTTACACCACTGTTTCGACCCCGAGGGAATCACCAGCCAAGTAGTCAGCACTTCGGTCGTGAAACGAATATCAAATATATGGTCATTTTTATAATTTTCCTGTTTACAAAAGTATGAATTTTTCAAAATACTAAGGATTTTCTTATCCCAGGCATAGATTACCTTAGCCGTAATGTGCACAATTTTTTGTAATTTTGGGTTCTCAATGCTCTTCAACTTTGTATTTGTTTTGCTTTCTAACTATTTAGATCTGAACTTCATTGATGAGTCTTATGTATACCAAATGCGCGTCTGACGTATCAAATGGTAAGCCTGGTACCTTTGATAACTATTTACATGAATCTTACCGTTTGACTGATAAATTTGGTCACAAAGGGGAAACCAGAAAGTCGATAATTTTATTTCAACTCGTCTTCAGATGGGTTTAACTAAACATCCTATAAAACCCTCATTTTTTCAGTCATATTCTACATTTACAACTCTGACTGTTTCTAGATCATTTCAAAAAGGGGAAGGTAGAAATGGCTTATAGGGATTATTGAGACAAAAGTATATCTTTTTTGATTTATGGAGAAATTTTGTGGCAAATATTTTGTTTTTAATATGTAAGTCACCATAACAAATCGTCTGTGGCTTTTGTCATTTTGGAGAAGGAGTTATTTAGTTGATGATTTGTACAATAACTGAAAATTATATAACTCAAATAAAAGATTGTAAGACAGACAACTAATATTTCTGAATGATTTATTGACAATGGAATGATATAAAAATTGATTAAACATACACTTCTCACAACTTTTCTATTATTTCAGACATTCTTGAAATATTACATGTATAAATTTTACTGTTTTTAGGTATTCTTTCAAGCAATTCTTGAGGTAAAATGTTTGAATCAGGTGTAAGTTTTCTAGCGTGAATATATAAGTAACTATAAGATTGTAATTCAATTCCTTAAACACATAATATTTTTACTTGTGATTTAGTTCTTTAAATAATTGAAAAAATTGAACAATGTTTGACTGTGAAAAATGGAGATAAAGTGAAGTAAAAAAAATATAAATCACTTTTAAAAATAGTGAGTTTAATTAACTTAAAGCAATAATACAAATAACAATCAGTTTGGCTATACAAATGATGTCACATTCCTATATAAAAATTGGTTGAAACAATAAATTACAAACATTTACAAACAACCCATTTTCATTTTATCACATTTGTATTGTAATTAAATAATGCAAAGAACAATGAGTATTATGAAAGGTTTTATATTACTTTGTATTACATCGAAACAGGAAAGATAACTCAATCTCACAAGAAAAGGTATTTACTTATTCTACATATACATATGTACATCTGTAATACTCTGTTATGTCAAATAATAATTTCCTAAAAAACTAATGCTTCATATTAAAATTATCCTGCTAAACCTTCTTCATATATATCAACTTTCCAATAGTCTTTTAAAGACCAGAGTTATGAATTAATTAAAACTATTTTGCTATAAACTACTATGGTTAGTATATGTTTCTCTAATGGCAAATCACAAGACCTGTTGTCATTTATGAAAGTCATGGGTAATTTCTATATGTAAAGTAACAAGCAAGTATTTTCACATGCTTCAAAGCTAGTTATGTTCAAAGGTTGGTACAACTTCTTCATGTAGATCATGAAAATTATTAGCAATGATTAGCTTGGAGAATTTCACCTAATCTATGAACTTCATTTTAAATTACAGCAGTAAATTCATTGATCATTCAGTCAATACCTTTACAAAAACATGTTTATACTACAATCTGGTTTGTATCTGAATCAAAGCCGACAAGGAAAATTGAAATAACAAAGATAAGATATACAATTTACAAACAATTTACGATGTTGTTGTCTTTTTCTTTTTCAGATCTATTTAATATAAGACCCATATAAACAATGGTATACTACTGTTGCCTTTATTATGACCCTATGATTCTTGGCAACATCTATTTCAGAAAATCAAAGACCAGTATAGAAATCAATTATGTTTTAAATAAGCTTCAAACATGGTAGTAACTGCAGAGGTTTGGGCTTCTTACAGTCATAAGCTAAAATTCAAGTCAGTTTGAGGTATCATCCTTTGACTAGAATGAAAGCAGTACAATTTGAACATCTCAGTTTTTAACTTATTCTATCCTTTTCATTATTGTTATTATTGTGTGATAAATACAAAATAGCAGCCATTTTTTTTGCTGACACAGCAATATCTGAGAACCAAAAAATACATTTACATGGTTTAACATTTAGAAATTCACAATTTGGCATCTTTGGGTGATCTTTCTTTTCCTTAAAAAAAAGAAAGATCTAGGAATTGGTAACATTTTAAATCTGTTAGATAAAATGTCAAATTTAAGGACATTATTGTCTGGTGGATATGTGCACTTATTTCATTCAAGAAAAGATAAACATAAAAAAAAATATGATATGTGATATAAAAAAAAAATCATATTTAGAGATTATTAATTATAGAGATCTACTTTTGATTATCATACATGAAAGACACTAAAATTCCAACTAATACAATAAAAAAGCTATAAATATCTTTAAATAAACAAAAATAACTAAATATACAAAAGAGTTCAATAGAGGTATTAACATCAATTTGCTAGCTTCACAAAACAACCTACTAACAATTTGAATGTCCTGACCAAGCTTATAGCAGAATCATAGTAACTAGAGTTATTGTAATGGCAACTAGCTAATTCAACCATGCTCTTGTCATGTTATTCACGCTTCATTAAGCAGCTAATGTGTTGCAACTATTACATATATGTTCAATAAAGTATATGAACATATCCTTAGTCAGGAATCTGATGTACAGTAGTTGTCGTTTGTTTATGTAATTTATACCTGTTTGTCGTTTTTCGTTTTTTATATAGATTAGACCCTTGGTTTTCCCGTTTGAATGGTTTTACACTAGTAATTTTGGGGCCCTTTATAGCTTTTTGTTCCGTGTGAGCCAATGCTCCTTGTTGAAGGCCGTACATTGACCTATAATGGTTAACTTTTATAAATTGTTATTTGGATGGAGAGTTGTCTCATTGGCACTCACACCACATCTTCCTATATCTATATAAGCCTTTTACATGTAATAAACAAATATTTTTATGACATGAGTAGGACTAATTTTGTCAATTACCATTACAATGAACTGATTATTTACTTCAGCTTCTAGTTTGAGCTTGATAAGGACAGTGAATTAAGGAATGTAAAAAGTTTCATTAAATTGTTGTTCCTTTCACAGTAATCACTTTACACAATACCAAATTTACTAGTATACTAGTAAACTGGTAAAATGTTTGTTTTTGCTTATCAAGAAGTGTTCCTTTTTACAAAAACTTCAACAAATAATATAAAGTAGCTAAAAGCAAAGAAAAACATTGTATCACAGGAACAATCCATAAAAACATATGATATGGCACTTTCATACAATATATTTTATTTGTTCAGCATTATATAAGCTGCTTTTCTTACATATATTTAATTCCGAATGCCCCATATAATAAATAGACTATGGTATCATTTCATACACTATTCATTTAATGCTGCATAATCAATTCATCTACATTGATTCATTATTCTAGAATCCTATGTGAAAGACAAACACAACCACAAAGGATACAACCTTTAAGGGTAAAAAGGTATGAAATATAAAAAAAAGTATTCCTAATAAAAACTGCTAGACGTTCAAATTAAATTTGAATCCAAAATTAGATACTTGGTGTGACTTGAAATCTTTGGGCCTATGCAGTTAAAATAAAGCCTATCAGAAATAAACTTTAAGATATAACTGAATTGCCAACAGGGTACCAACTTTTATCTTGAAATTATCATAAAAGAAGATAAGTTTCAAAAACATAGTAAGTAGGTCACAGTGAAAAGTACAAAATTTGTAGGTCAGTGTGTAAAGGAGAAGGTCTGGTAAGGACCGATTTTGGCCTCAAATTTCAGGTTCATCTGACGAAAGATTTTGACCACTTTTTAAACACTTAAGTGTCTATTTTATTTGAATCAATTAGTTTTTGTGAAAGATTTTAACTGATTTAATCATAAAAAACGCACCGATTCAAGCTGAAATATGAAAAATCTACCAAATATGCCAAAAAATGTCACTTTTCAGATGGTTTTTGTCAAAAATGAAAGTGGCCGCATCCGTGTTCATCCTCAACCTTTATATATGTTATGTATTATTATAAAATACAACTTACATTTTAATATTAAGGATGAACACGAATGCGGCCACTTTCGTTTTACACGAAAACCGTCTAAAATTCAACTAAAATGCTAGAATTGTGAAGATTTCAGTAATTTAGCATGACTTTGTGGTGCTAGTACCCGATTTATTTTCATTGTATTGTAAAAAACAGCCCATATTTATGTAGCAGAAGCATTCTTCTGTCCAATAAATAACTGTAAGTTTACATTTGAACAATTTTGTAAAACTGCTATATTTTAGGGCCAAAAAGAGGTCTTACTGGACCTACTCCTTTTTAAAGGTAAACAGATTACTTACACTTTGATATATCAACATATTTCTCAAAGGATAATGATGTGAACACAAATCAATCAGCAGATATCAATAAAGGTAAACTGTTCATCTCAATTATGTTTACAAAACTGTAAATAATTATATCACAAAAAGCATGATATGAATTTAACACGAAATAGGAAAACAGTGAAAACAAGATTTTTACAGGATATAATAGGAAGAAAGGTGTCAAACTGAGATGATGTAAAACAAGGCAGTTCTTCTTTAAATGCACAAATTTCAGGATAAAAAGCTAACTTGTAAGCAGGACCTTAAAAATATCATGATTGATATCTGAGGAATAAAGACTTGTGATGTGCTAATGAAATTATTTGATACCACTTCACTGTTTGTGAACAAAAGTGATACATCAATTATACATCTCTGGTCATGGATTGTGAATTTCATTCCTTGGCATTGGAAAAATCACTACATGAAATATCTTATCTTATATATAAGAACTGATAATTCTTTCGGCAAATGCACAATATTTTGCATTTGCAAGTAAGAAGTAAGTAAAAGGTAGTCCATATATTTTATGGATGCCTTTGATATTGTTCTGCAAAAAAAATAACAAGTAAGGTGTATTGTTTCAATATCTACTTAATGTTACAGGCATTTACTCAACAACACTCTTATTGCCTAAGAGTTATTTTGTAAGTTTGTAAGCTGGTTATGTGTCATAGTATATATAAAAATTACTTGATAAGAAAACTTAAATTGAATAATATCTAAAATTTATTTTAACATTACATATTTTGTTTTCTTTCCATTTCTCGATGCAGTAGACCAACTAATTTGACTTAAAACATCCCTGACAATACCTATAATATGTTAATTTCATTCATACAGACATTGCATACCATCTACAGGAATCATTTCATTTGTCAGAGTGAAAAATGAAACATACTATAAATAATGTTATTCTAAAAGTGTGATGTTGAAGAAAATATTGCCAAAACGAAATGTAAATAAAAAAAAAACAAAAATGATTAAACATTTAATTGAATGAATATGTCTGTAGGTTTATAAGAAACTGTTAAAACATTCATTTGATATTTCAGTGTTTTGATACATCTGATCAAAAATCAGTGATATGGATGGCAGATATAGGAGAAACATTAGAGGCATTTTTTTCACCATAATGATTTAAAATAATTATTACATTAACAATAAACCTCTAATTCAAATGTCAACTTTGCCACAACAATGAAATCTGGGATCCCAATCTGACAGAGGGTTATAATCAAAACTTTATACACAACCATATTCTATAGATGCTCTCAAACCAACCTCTACCAAAATTATTGACATTTTCTTATCAAAACATTACATTATATAAGTTCTCAATACTTATACTTTTTCACCTGAATGTGAATATACAAAACAACCATTAAAAGGCAGCTGTTAATGTCTTGATTGTGACAATGTGTAACAATAACCTTGCATTAATACATATATTGTCAGAGACAGAAAATTATAAAATAAAGTATAATTATAACTTCAATAAATATTATCTTGGCAGGAATGAAAGCTGTTCAAAGCATTCTTCACAAAACTTGAGCTGCCAAATTTTCCCAGCATAAATGTCAAACTTTTCTTTTCCCATCAGCTGTATTAACTGAGGCTGAAAAGGAATATTGAACATAAATTATTAAACACTGGAAATAAGTAAATAAAAAGAATATGTTAATGTTTGTATTGTTGTTTTTCTTCCCTGTATGACCAGCTTTATTCATTCTATTTCAGTATTTGTACAAATTTTGTTATAAATAAGACATTGTATCAATTTCAACAGAAAATTCAAGCATCCCTCTAAAAGTTTAGTAAGATTTGGTTTTAAGAATTGATAATCAAAATTATTCTAATAGTGTCTGGTGAAGTCTACCTCTTCTTATGTTTCAAAATCAAGATGCAATTTCCCCCCACTTTACTTCAAACTTATAAAATTGCTATATTGTGACTATGTCTACATGTCAGGTAATTGATCAAAAATAAATTTTGCATGCACCAACATTTTGTTGTAAATTTGCAGTTCTAACATCATCATCCTGTTATATTACCTTTTTCTGACTTTTGAAATAGTTATTCAATAATGTTACCTTTGCAGTTATGGAAATATTTTTCTGCATTGTTATGATTTTGCATTTTTTAATCCCACACCAAACCTCTAAAATTATTACAAAACGCCATTACACAAAAACTATGATGTTGTATGATCTATTATGTGGAATTGTATGCAGAATTACTCATCAAAATTTGTATATGTTTTTTTCTAATAAAGGCTGTTTTTACCATTTGTTTTTAATAAAGGCTGTTTTTACAAATTAAAATAACCTCAGTTTCAGAAAGATTAATTTATAGTTTATTTTTTTTGGTTTATAAGTTTATATACTTGTATGAATATTGTTAGTGATTCATAAGCCTCTAAAGGCTTACTGATACATTACACTATTGCTGATTTATTGAAATGTAAATGTCGTATTATATTATGAATGTTGTAACACAATGCACTTTAAATCAAATTAATCATGAAACTTATACCTCTGCTGGTGGACTATCAGTCCCCGAGGGTATCATCAGCTCAGTAGTCAGTGCTTCGGTACTGACATGATTAAACAAACTTTACTAAAATTGTCCGTTTATAAATTTTGAAATTATTATGAAACTAAGGTTTCAACTCCCTCAGGCAAAGTTGGCTTTAGATGAATTTGGCTATTTATTTTAGGTATTTTTAACATATAGCTCTTCAACGATTTTCGGTACTTATACATCTTCGGATTTCAAATGTTTGGCTTTGAGCGTTCCTGATGAAGGTAAATCCAGAAAAGCACTTCGGACGCAATAAATTATTAAACGTGTTGTTTTATATTTTTACATCACTGGGTCGATACCTCTGCTGGTGGACTATCAGTCCCCGAGGGTATCATCAGCTCAGTAGTCAGTGCTTCGGTACTGACATGATTAAACAAACTTTACTAAAATTGTCCGTTTATAAATTTTGAAATTATTATGAAACTAAGGTTTCAACTCCCTCAGCCAAAGTTGGCTTTAGATGAACTTGGCTATTTAATTTAGGTATTTTTAACATATAGCTCTTCAACGATTTTCGGTACTTATACATCTTCGGATTTCAAATGTTTGGCTTTGAGCGTTCCTGATGAAGGTAAATCCAGAAAAGCGCTTCGGACGCAATAAATTATTAAACGTGTTGTTTTATATTTTTTTTAATCGATGTTATCATGGTTGAATTTTTTTGAAAAAAGATGGGAAGACAAGAAAAAATAGAAGAAACCATTTCTGCTTAAAAAAATGAAATTATAAAAAGTTACCAGGATTATAATTTAATTATTAGTTGATCACACAAACTTTGTGACAACTTACATAAATATGTGACTTGTTTGTAAAGGCATGTGTAAATTTAAGGTTTATTAATGGCTGAAACACAATGGGAAACAGAAGTTACAAAATTTGAAAATGATGTTGTGTGATAGGTGAGTGGAAAACTTGATGTGGTATATGAAATAAAATAAAAACACAACTTTATCTAACCCTTTTTACTTACCACATAAGTATCAGCCTAAAAGTAAGTTTTTTAATATGTATCATGTTGAAGAAAAGCAAAATTGAGATTGGATCAAGATAGAAATGAATGGTATAGAAATAAAGGCAATATTTTGTTTACAGTTAGATTTTTCCATTGTATTTCTTTTTAAATTTCTATGGATACTATATCAAACAAACAAAAAATTAATGAAAGGGTTTTTATCTCATAGAATAATAATTTCTGAATGTAATGTATACACATTAGCTATAATGAAGATGCAGGTAGAAACTTCAGGTCTAGTGAATTCCTTCCTTACTTATGCACAAACTATCTATATTATTCACTGATTTGTCAAACCTGACATTTAATCATTCCACCCAAGGTAATAAAATAAGAGTAAAACTCTTTCTGAACAACTAAAATGTGTGTGGCTAAATATGTTATTTAAAATAAATATTCTGTAAATTTATTAGGATTTCATCAGAAATAAAAATTGTACCATTGCGTTTATATGATTGTCAGCTTTTATCATTATTCTATAAAGTATAAATTATGACATATTACACATACCTCAACCTCATCCTCCTCTATATTAGACAGAATTGTAAATGATTTATGTAGAACTTCAAATCCTACTCCATCTACACAATCTCTGAAAATAATATATATAGCACTGTAAAAACTAAAAGATCATGAAGGCATATATTCTTCTTATTCAAAACATACTTTCCTCTCAATGCACTTCAGGTGTGTTGCATTCTTCTTCTCCCTGGTGTTTCTTTAAAAAAGTATGATGGTTCTCACTATAATTTCTATTGCAAAATACTATAATTTTGTCTGTCCTTTGCTGAATTTTGGTGGTAAAAACCTTCAAACCTTCACTTTCAAGAAATCTGGCATTTACTCAAAACATTGTGGGTTTTTTTTACAAATATTTGAAAGTATTTTTCCATTACTGTGGATTCATTATTATTCGTTGGATACCGATTTTTCATGGATTTCGTGGGTACAGGGAAACAATGAATTAAGATGTTCAACGAAATTGCAATTTTTTGCAAGATAAATGAGTTTTTTTTAAAACCTCTAAATCATATATCCTTGAAACTGCAAG
This sequence comes from Mytilus edulis, assembly GCF_963676685.1. Lineage (NCBI taxonomy): Eukaryota > Metazoa > Mollusca > Bivalvia > Mytilida > Mytilidae > Mytilus > Mytilus edulis. The sequence continues at coordinate 83,809,698 of NC_092344.1, read as the reverse complement.
TATTCCTTAATCCACGGAAAAATTGATACCAATGAAAATAAATGAATCCACAGTATTCAATCTTAGAACAAACAATTTTACTATATTTTTAACCATTTTGTTGTAATTATGAAGCGTGAAATATGGAAATAAGAAAAAGTCTGTGTCCTTTTGTATTATTGTTACTTTAAATATCAGTCATTCTTCAAATTGTATTTTATCCACTTTCACCTAAAAAGTTGTCCTATAAATCAATTTATTCTAAATAAACTTACTTGTGTAGTAACTGTATTCTACTAGTTAAACGATCAGCATTGCACAATGTTTCTACACCTATAAGTAGAAGAACATTGTCATTTATTTTGCTTGTTTATTAAAGGATATTCAGCATGATGCAAGTTTAAATAAACAAACATTTTGTCAGTAACCTCAAAATAATGAACAAGAAAAGGTACATAATATTGTTATGCCAATAAATTGTTAATCTGTTTATTTGATTTCATGCACGTTTTTTTTTACGGAGTGAGGGATCTTACACAGGGCTTTTCTATGCTTTCTTTGCTCAACATATGGATGAGTATTCATTGAATCTACAAACGTTCTCAAGTATAACCAGGATAGAGATGTTAGATTGCTCACTAAGATGTGAAATAATTCTTGACCTTCATAAATTGCAGAGATTTTAATTGAAATGTCAGGAAATTCATTTATTTTTAAACATATGAATAAAATGATCAGATATCTCATCAAATGGTTGAACATAATGTCATGCACAGGAATGTTTCTGGTTCCTTACACCCTGACTTACTTGGCAGGGAAGCAGATCTATGTATATCATGTGCTGGAGGTACTGGTTCCTTTTTATCTTCTTCATCATCTGATTTATCATCCTCTCTGTTCATGTGTAATGTTGTGTCTAATAATGTAATGAAATTGTTCATTTCTTTGTTTTCTCTGAAACAGAAACATGTTTTTGTTTTAATTGTGGACATTTCCCTGCTTATAACAATGAAATGTGAATATCAGAATCTAACATGTATCCTTTCCTTTTCTGAAAATCAAAAACATTAATATCATTCAAAAAAGTTTGGTTAAGTTGAATAAACTTACATTTTGCTGACAGTACTATGTGCAAGAAATTCTTACTTTTTAGCTATACTATCAGTTATTTTTAAACATCGTTTACCTTGTTTTTCAAAATTCATATTTAATTTGGACTTTAATTGTTAAAAATACCACAGCATCTTGCAGACTGAAAGGAATTGTTTTTTTTTTCTTTCACTAAGGACCTCATAACTAATCAACTATTCAAAACACATAATATGAGCAGTTCTGTAACTTATTCTTTATCAAGTTTAGTAAGATCTCATGATAGCATTGTTAGATGGCAGTGTTTATAAAATTATCAAATATGTTGAAAACTAGTATCCAGCATACACAATTTGTATTAAAACACACTATCTCCAAAAGCATTTTTTGTTAGACATAAAAGAATAAAAGAATAAAAGAATTGAAAGAGCAATGTTAAATATTCAACATAAATTCTGTAATAAATTTAAAACAGAACTATTTAACAACATTAACATTTCATTCTGTAAATTTCACATCAAAATCAGCAATTATGATCACATAATTCTTCATTTTTTTAACCCAATGTTTGACATGAAAAATATAAAACATTTCACTAACTGAAAATTGAAATCCAAGTTTTAATTTATTTTCTAAATAAAAATATTTGATGGCAGTTGAGAACTGAAAGAAAAAAACCAGCTAGTTTCCATTTGTAAAGGGATATAACTCTAGGACAGGCAAAACTATGCTAACAAAAATTCAAACATGATCTGTGTTTTGTGGTTATAAGCATTATGTATAAGATTCATAACATTTGTTTGAGGCAAACTTCAATTAGAGAATATGGAAACCAATTTTCCAAACGTATGGAAAGTCAGACAAGGGTTAAACTTACTGTCCCCTAAGGTGGGGCATAAAAATGAAAATTTGTATTTATGATCTTAATAAATAAATAAATGATTTAACACAAATATTTCCAATCCAACATTGACTCTGCACTCTTGTTACCTTCGTCCAGTGTTGCATAAATTACAAACTCTATAACAACAAGTTTAATTTTTTTATAAATCTCACTCCAATTTATTGTACCATTTAATTCAAATATCTTTAAAAAATATAGATTGTATTTAAATATTTATATCTTTATTACATAATAATTAAATTAAAAAAAAATTATATCTTTAAATCAAATTGTGAATTATAATGTTTGTTATTCATTCAAAAACAAAGTATGACAGAAAGATATGAAAAGTAAATTATTTTTAACAATTTTTACCATAAGATATTTTAAAAATGTTATTTTGAGCATCCAGGTATGACCACACGGCAATGTTGAAACTCATATACATGTGTACAATATTGCACTAAACCAAGATCACCAATATAGTATACATATAATAGCAAAAACAAACTTTAAAATTGAATATTTAAAAAAAAAATATCTTCAAAATTTTGCATTCAGGACTGGTCTTCGAAGAAATTCCTCCCCTATTAATTTTTTATTTTAATTTTTTAAGCAATACATTTTAATTTTTTGGGGGGTTCGTGTTGTTTATTCTTTAGTTTTCTATGTTGTGTCATGTGTGCTGTTTTTTGGTTGCCTTTTTCATGGCGTTGTCAGTTTGTTTTAGATTTATGAGTTTGACTGTCCCTTTGGTATCTTTCGTCCCTCTTTTAAGTGTGTTCCTCTTTTAAGGGTGGATAACATAATCAACCACAATTATGAAATAGGGTTTTTCAAATGTATCAATCCCAAAAAAGTCGGACAGTATCTTTTTGTTACAGAACTTTTCTCTTCATCAATAGGACTAAGGGAAATTTAGGTATTTTCAGGATTGGTAATTGCCACTTTTGATGTCATCAATTATAATTCCAAGGGGGTCACAACCATAATTTATAAAAGGGTGTGAACAATAAATCAAATGTACTATTTTGACATAGATTGCATTAAATTTGGTGATTACTTCTTAATTTTTCCATTTTTATCATTGTCACCCTATGCCTCCCCCTTATAAACCAGGTGCTCCGCAGGGCGCAGCTTTATACGACCGCAGAGGTCGATCCCTGAACAGTTGGGGCAGGTATGGACAAAACATTTAAGCGTGATACAGCTCTGAATTTGGATTGTGATCAAATTTTTGACATTATATTGGTTTTTTACACAAAACAAATGTCAAGATTTTACAAATCAATTAAAGATTTCTTCTTCAAACTTATTTAAATCTAAAATTAAATAGTTGACACAGCATAGGTTTCTGACACAGAATGAATGTGGTCTAATGAACTTAAATTTGTTTTGCCTTTGAGCAATTCATTATGCTGTTGAATATTAATCCTGTCAAAAAAATGTTTGAAGAAATTTTCTTTTTATTTATGAAATCTGAAATGAGAACAAGTATGGACACAACTTTTAAGTTTGATACAGCTATAAATGTGGATTGTGATTAAATAGTTGACACAACATAGGTTTATGTCACATTATGAATTTGGTTTAAGAAATGAAAATTAGAATTTAAAGTTTTTAAATTTAATATTAAACTATTATGGTTCAATATCCAAAATGTAAATAGTCATGTCTGGCAAATGTCCAACATACATTATCTAAAAACATTTTAGATAAGATAAGGAAAAACAGCTTCATCAGCAACATTTTATATTGGCAAATTTCCAATGAAGTTATTTACATAAAGTTATTGGCAAATAAAAATAGAAAATGACATCATAGTCATGTCTGGCAAATTTCCAACATATATAATCAACTACTATTCTATACAAAGAAAGATAACTCCAATTGAAAATTAATTGCTATTGCACAATATTGTGCAATTAGATATTTTTTGCTATTGTGCAATACTGTGCAACTGAAAATTTCTTGCTATTGCACAATACTTGATATGGAATCCTGATTTGGACCAACTTGAAAATTGGGCCCATAATCAAAAATCAAAGTACATGTTTAGATAAAGCATATCAAATAAGCCCAAGAATTTAATTTTTGTTAAAATCAAACTTAGTTTAATTTTGGACCCTTTGGACCTTAATGTAGACCAATTTGAAAACGGGACCAAAAATCAAGAATCTACATACATAGTTAGATTCGGCATATCAAAGAACTCCAATTATTCAATTTTTGATGAAATCACACAAAGTTCAATTTTGGACCCTTTGGGCCCCTTATTCCTAAACTGTTGGGACCAAAACTCCCAAAATCAAACCCATCCTTCCTTTTATGGTCATAAACCTTGTGTTTAAATTTCATAGATTTTTATTTACTTATACTAAAGTTATGGTGCAAAAACCAAAAATAATGCTTATTTGGGCCCCTTTTTGGCCCCTAATTCATAAACTGTTGTTACCTTAACTCCAAAAATCAATCCCAACCTTTCTTTTGTGGTCATAAACCTTGTGTTTAAATTTCATTGATTTCTATTTACTTATACTAAAGTTATTGTGCGAAAACCAAGAATAATGCTTATTTGGGCCCTTAATTCCTAAACTGTTGGAACCAAAACTCCCAAAATCAATCCCAACCGTCCTTTTGTGGTCATAAACCTTGTGTTAAAATTTCATAGATTTCTATTCACTTTTACTAAAGTTAGAGTGCAAAAACTAAAAGTATTCGGACGACGACGACGACGACGCAGACGTGATAGCAATATACGACCAAAAAATTAAAATTTTTGCGGTCGTATAAAAATAAAACCAACATTTTTGACTTGCTCTAAAACTGAAAATAATTTTGAAACATCAAAATCATGATAGTTATAAAGTTGAGAATTTTGGTAAAAGTTAACAGATTGATAGATGTCCACACTATATGAAGGTTGAATCTAATTGTTTGAGACATGAGAGTTTGTCAATCAGACGATTCCTAGATTTTGCCCTTTTTAATCATAACTTATATACTTATTTTATTCCTACAAACAACGAGATGAAATATGCATCTTTTAGAAAGTAAGAACAGAAGTTTAAATGCAAAACCTTAAAGATATATATAAACATGATGATACCTGTCAGGATCAGAGCTGCCTTCATCCTCATCATCAGATAAATCAACCCTATCGTAATACATATCACATTATACATCACAAGAGATATATCAATATTTTTTGTGGCAAATAACTATGATAAACTTTAAACCAGAAAGATTATTGAAAGGCATTCAAAATTTGTTTTGTTTTCAATTTATCATACAATTCTTTTCATCTAAGAATTTTTATTGTCCCCAATGCGGGTATGAAGTGTAAATTCACATTTTTGGACAAATTCATGTTGTTTGGAGTGTATTATGTATTCAGATGTTCCATCATGCTTAAGAAAACAGGCACAAAATTCTTTGTAATGGGTTTGCCCATACAATCAAATTGAGTTCTCAGCCAGCGTGTTAGGATAGAACAGTCAACTGCATCTGATCCCATTGTATACTTTGAAGATTTGAAGAAATTTTCCCAAAACTATCCAGCATGTGAAGACATAGACATTTTTAGGATAGACCTTGAATTCCTTTATATTTAGTACATTTTTAATTTCACATTTTTAACATAATTAAAGAACCTTAGTGAGCACATACCCCACGTCCCCCACATTGTCATTGGAGAAATTAAATAAGTGTAAGAAAAAAAAAATTGTATAAGAAAAAACATTGAATAATAATTTCCTATCAATATGCACATCTACATAGTATGTCCTTATTAATTTCATGAAATTCTGTTGTGTGGTTACAGAGGAGTTGAGATGACAAACTGTTGAAGTAGTACCTTAAAGCAAATAAGTTCAAAGGAGTGTAACTCCTAGAATAAAAAATTGAATCGTAATTTCCTGTTGATATGCGCATCTACATAGTATGTCCTTATTATCTATAAAATTTCATGAAATTCTGTTGTGTGGTTTGAGAGGAGTTGCGATGACAAACCTGTAGAAGTAGTACCTTAAAACAAATAAGTTCAAAGGGGTGTAACTCCTAGAAAAAAAATTGAATCGTAATTTCCTGTCAATATGCACATCTACATAGTATGTCCTTATTATCTAAAAAGGTTTCATGAAATTCTGTTGTGTGGTTTCAGAGGAGTTGCGATGACAAACTGTTGCAGTAGTACATTGAAGCAAATACGTTCAAAGGGGCATATAACTCTTAGAAAAAAAATTGAATCGTAATTTCCTGTCGATATGCACAACTACATATTATGTCCTTTTTATCTTAAAGTTTCGTGAAATTCTGTTGTGTAGTTTCAGAGGAGTTGCGATGACAAACTGTTGCAGTAGTACATTAAAGTAAATATCCACTCTACTTTCATAAGATATTGAATTAAAATTATTAAAGTAAAAAGAGCCATGTTGACCAGTAGATTTTGAAAGATTTTCATTTTTAATTACCTCCCTTTACATCCATTTATCACACAATTCACTATTCATGTGAACAATTGTATGCTGCTCTCAGGCATTTATAACTTAAAATAACATTGTATTGACTTTCAATAAATGTTGAGCTGTATTACAAACAAGGAAATATGATTATGAGGGAAAAGTATAAAGGCAGAGAAAGTTTCCCTATTTTTCATTGACAAAATTCTAAAAATAAAATTTTCTGAAGGTAAGATACCTTTTGTGTTCTCTCTTGAATTCACTACTTTCCTTCATTGTTTCTTCTTCAGAACTAGAACTATCATCCTTCATTGAGGGAATACGCTTATGTCGTGCTGCAACCTGCACTCGCGGATGAGCTTGTTCACGCTGTCAAGAGATACACATAGATATTAATATAAAAATAAAAACAAGTTGACCTGTGACTATTTCATGCATGGCTATTATGTGTAAGGTTATAGAAGTAATCTGTTAACAGGAAGTTGATTAGCGATGAATCTAAAATTACTTTATAGGTACATCATGCTCACATCAAGCTTGAAACCAATCTCAGTAAAATTCATTTCTTTATAGGATTTTCAACTGAGTTATATTTTTTTTCTGATTTTATTTATTCTGATATAAAAATAAAACTACTGTGGAAAACTTGTCTAAATCGATCTCATGAATAAAATGACTGAAGTATTTAATAATACCAGGGTATGTTTTTTCTATATAAATGATGAAATATTTGTGCGATTCATTCCATAACTTTTCATGCCAGTTAATAGTTTTAAAGACTAAGGTTATTTTTGCTGTCATATTTCCAGAATTTGTTCATACTTCCTCATTGGATAAAACATACTAATTGATAATTTGCATTGCTTGGACTTTTTAGCTTGATAAAGTAAACCACTGAAATGTCAAAAAACGGAACTGATTACTGTAGTGTTTCTGTTTTTATTATCATTATTGACAGGTATGTGCACCTTACAATCACTCTATATAATCTTGAGCAATAGTTGTAACTGCAGGAAAGACAAAGTTGCTATAACACTCATAACCAGAAAATAAGTAACATATATATAGCATTATTAAAGTTTTTCAGTAAAATCTATTAAAACTTAAATGATATTAAATATGTTCTCCTACTGCCTAGAACTGACCTGATTCTTTTCTGCTTTTGTTTCTTTGTTGGATTCAACATGTCGAACTGGTTTGAGTACAACAGATCTGGCAGAAACAGGTCTTTCTAGAGCTATAAATATTAAAATATAGATGGGATAAGATTTAAAGACCTAGAACAAATAATTTACCTATGCATCTCCAACCTTTTGTGTTTTCTCTCAAATCCACATGTCTGACACAAATCCACATGTCTGACACAAATCCACATGTCTGACACAAATAGTTCAAACATAAATTGACTAAGATAAACTAAGTATTTTACTGTTTAATTACAACAATCAGATGTGATCTGAATGTCTTTGAATGACTAGATTTGAAAGTGAACCTATATATGATTGCTGCTCAGACGCTGAGTAAGGAGATACTGTATATACCGGTATACATAGATCATATAATGTCCACAAGGATTATCTAACTTCAAAATAATATCATCTGTTTTAAACATGAAAGGAGTAAGAATGATAAGAGCCAAGAATATTTCCCGAAATTCCAAAAGTACTTAAAACAGATATGTCAGTTGCAATGTCACCATAATGTCATTAACATTTCAACATTTACACATTTGATCTAAAAAACTTAGGTCCACTGAATAACTATACATGGTTTCAAACTTGTAACCCCATTGATTGTATCGTTTTGAAGTATATTTGCCCCAATACCCATAAAGAACCTGATATTTCTGTCATGGACAGCATTTATACATGAAAATTCCTGGTGCCCCAAATAGTAGCAAATAGTTTAATCAATCTATTGTACTGAAAACTACTGTGTGTGTAATATGCATTGTATGATATATCATTTCATCAAAATTGTCTACTGAATTTCTGGCTTACATTGGGCTGCCTTATCTTTTTCTCTTCTTCTCTCTCTGGCTGATAAATTGCAACTCTGAAATAAATATATACATTGATAACAGTTTTCAAAAAAAATTCTAAATGAGTAGAGAATGATTAAACACCAACCAGCAACATAAAATTAAAATTTGACAATTGCATTTAAACCTCTATTTTACTTCCCATATGAAACTACGGTTTCATACCAAGGCCTATTATAATGTGCAGCCTAACCCACTTACCCTTGGTGTATTTATATCTAAATCTTCTTCCTTAGAACTTGAGGTACCGGTACTAGAGGATTTAGATCCACTTACCCTTGGTGTATTGATGTCTAAATCTTCTTCCTTAGAACTTGAGGTACCGGTACTAGAGGATTTAGATCCATTAGATTGCTTTTCCTGAGAGAAACTTGGTCTCTTCTGTGGCTCACCAGAACCATGGTGTTGTTGAGGAGGAGGTGGAAGAGGACGAGGATTGTCAACTTTCTTTGGCTGAAAAAAATAATTGTTAAAATCAAGTTGTTACCGTTACATTATAAAATGCAAGAGTGGGTTTTTTTTACATTCATTTCATACATGTTCTTGTATATACATATAATACATATTTCAACTTATGATTATATACTGGAAAATTCCTTGTTAGTAAACTTTATACAGCATATTTCTATTTCATTAAAGTCAAACAATCCAATTTTCTAAGACAGACATCAGGTCTTAGAATGTCATTATAATTTCAAAATCAAATTTTATTGTTTAAAAATGTCATACAAAATCAATCATAAACCTCACAAATGCTGTCTGTTATACACTTAAATATACTTCTTTTTTTTTACATTTCACAGTAAAAGCGATGTAAACAATAAGAAGCTAAATCTTTCTGTACTGCAATATGAAATTATGAGCAAACCCTAGAAAAATAGACAGAACACAAATAAAGCTGGTACAAGCATTTCCCCCTTTTTGAGCATAACTCTATATATGTATCATCAAATTGCAAATTGTTACTATTACCTCCCCTATCTCACATGAAATGGTGTATAAAATGTACCCACATCCACACCACAGTTATCACACTATACTTACACTATTATCATCATCCAAATGCTAAATTATTTAATTACTTTTTTGTTAATTTCTATAATTTCACCTACACATGTATTATCAAATAATTAAATAGTGAGTGGAAAGTGACAATATAGACAGACTTTGTGAAAATAAATTTTTAATTTGCTTTCAAAAAATTGTGAAAAGGAAGGGAACTAGAGGCTCTAAAAAGCCTGTGTCGCTCACCTTGGTCTATGTGCATATCATAAACGAAGGACACAGATGGATTCATGACAAAATTGTGTTTTGGAGATGGTGATGTGTTTATAAATCTAACTTTACTGAACATTCTTGCTGCTTACAATTATCTTTTTCTAAAATGAACTTGGCCCAGTAGTTAAAACATTATGTAAAAATTTCAAAATTTACAAGATTTATGAAAATTTGTTAAAAATTGACTGTAAAGAGCAATAACTCCTTAAGGGGTCAAGTGACCATTTTGATCATTTGACTTATTTGTAGGTCTTACTTTGCTGTACATTATTGCTGTTTACAGTTTATCTCTATCTATAATAATATTCAAGATAATAACCAAAAACGGCAAAATTTCCCTAAAATTACCAATTTAGGGGCAGAAACCCAATAACGGGTTGTCCAATTCATTTGAGGGCAGATAGATCTCAACCTGATAAACAATTCTTCACTGTCAGATTTGCTCTAAATGCTTTGGTTTTAGAGATATAAGCCAAAATCTACATTTTACCCTATGTACTATTTTTAGCCATGGCGGCCATCTTGGTTGGTTGGCCAGGTCACCGGACACATTTTTTAAACTAGATCCCCAATGAAGATTGTGGCCAAGATTGGTCAAATTTGGTCAAGTAGTTTCAGAAGAGAAGATTTTGTAAAAGTTAACGACGACGGACGACAAACAATGGATGCCAAGTGATGAGAAAAGTTCATTGGCCCTTTGGGCCAGGTGAGCTAAAAAGTATTCACTGCAAGCACGGTTGTGTGTTTCCTTATTTTTAAGATAGAACTAAAATAGCCTTTCATTAAACAAAAAAAACATTATTTTCTAGCAGTATTACACATGAAATAAAATTAAAACTTTTTGTACATATTTCTTTTCATTGAAAATTTAACATATATTTCCACCTGTATGCTAATAATGGAGGTTTAACATGTTGAACTCTGTCAACAGTTATTATATGAATGTGTAATTTTATCAACAGGCTAATTAAGTCATTTTTTATTTTAGAGAAAAAATATTATTGTAAAATTTTGACAACATTTTTTTGTGGCAGCATTGAAATAATTCAATTGTCAGCTAGCAGAAAAAAGAACATTTTGTTGTGTGATGAAATTTAGACCTATCAAGTAGCTTGAAACTAAACTTAACCTAACCTAGTCTATCAAATGTACTACTAAAATATAAGTACTTTAAAAATACAAATGAAAATACATGTAGATAAATGTTTTCTATAATGTCATGTTTAAACAGGTTATGGTGGAAATAGTCATCAGTTTGTCCTTTCATTAAACAAAATCCTAATTAGCAAACTTTATACTTAAATCAGAAAGGAAACATACTGTACATGAGATTTAATGAGAGATTGTACCATAGTTTAATTAGACAAATTCATATGAACCTCTCCCAATAATAAATCAAGTTTCAAGCTACTCAAGGAAGTCCATAAACATGTCATTTTAAATCACATCAGAAGCACTCAAGAATTTTCAACTCACATTTTTGGCCTGTAATTCAAAACATGTTAATCGTGAAGTATTTCAACTGTTTCCATCTTCTTTTAAAACAACACATTTTTAACTGACTGCTTCTCATCATATTGTAAATATTTTTATGTTAAGACTTTGCCATGATGTATAATACATTTTCCCAAAATATTTTGATTTAACATCACTTAATTTTTTTTTTAAGGAACATTAGATTTTCTACAAGGCAGTATCAACTGGACATGTTTTTAAAAAAAATAGCAACTACTTGTCCCTAATATATATTGTAACATTATTGATAAGAGGCGTTGTATGAATGTCATATCAGTTGAGACTAAAAGACTGAGTACAACTTAGTCATGTGAACATATAATTTGAAAGTTTGTAATTTAAAAAAAAAATATACTTTTACAATAATTTTACACAATTCAACAGTACTTACATTTTTAAATATGTTCTTTTTATGTGACGATTTAGAGGAACTAGCATCACCTCTAGAACTAATGTCACTTTTACCACTGCTGTTACTCTTCACACTAATGTCACTTCTGTCTGTATCCAGGCTAGATTCTGTCTCACCTTCCCTAGCTCTCTTCTTCAGGGCACTTTCCTTTTTCTTCTTTGGAGAAACAGCTTTCGGCTTAAAATATTTTACAATACAATATATATAGGTATCATACAATGCAGTAATTATCTTAATATAACAAACATACACTTTATGTCTATACATATATTGATAACAAGGGTTCAGAAACGGTCATATTTGCCAGTCTTTTCCTAAACTGAAAGTATTATGTCCTAAACGTGTAAATGGGATTTAGGTCAAATTTTATTTTTCAACAGATATAATTTCTGTCATTTCGTTGAGATCGAGTTTCAAAATCGTCATTTTGAACATATTTTTAGTATTATTATCGATTCTAAGCAATTAAACTGCCACTCCAGTAAAGCGTTAAAATCCTGAGGGCCCTCCTAATAACTATATTAATGCCTCAGGGAGCTATTGGCTAATGATCGCTAATCTCTTTACCTGTGTTTTAATTCACACCTGGCTATTAATCACACGCTCTGAACTAAGATTATAAAGAATATAAAGAAATTAAAATTCCATACCAACTGTCTACTTTTCAGCTGAGACAATACTCAATTATGATTTAAAATTAAAATAAAACTTGATTTAATTTATGTAGAAAAAAAGTATGTTTTCACTACTAACACACATGCTTTGATTGTGTAATACACATGCTTGAAATTCTCTTCTGCAGATTAGACACTTAATCATAAATTTAAAATGATTTCATGCTAAAAACCAGATGCTCCGCCTGGCGCAGCTTTATACGACCGCAGAGATTGAACCCTGAACAGTTGGGGCAAGTATGGACACAACATTCAAGCTGGATTCAGCTCTAAATTTGGATTGTGATTAAATAGTTGACACAGCATAGGTTTCTGACACAGAATGAATGTGGTCTAATGAACTTAAAATATTTTTTTTGCCTTTGTGCAATTCACTATGCTGTTGAATATTAATCCTCTCAAAAAATTGTTTGAAGAAATTTTCTTTTTATTTATGAAATCTGAAATGAGAAAGACTTAACCCCCCCCATTTTTTTTTTTTAACATCCCATTTTCCCTTTTTCCAAAACTGATCTCAATTCAAATTTCTAATGGAGTTTGCAACAATAACTACTCATTTAAATACATCATAAAATATTAAAATGTAAAATAAAGTGCTTGTTATCACTGAATGGTAAAGATTGTTTTAATATATCAGTTGGTAGTAAAAGTGAATATACATTGTATATTGTATAAAACAATGATTTAAGTTGATTCAACTACTATTCTGGACAAAGAAAGATAACTCCAATTGAAAATATCTTGCTATTGCACAATATTGTGCAATTAGATATTTCTTGCTATTGCGCAATACTGTGCAATTGAAAATATTTGCTATTGCACAATACTGTGCAATTGAAGATTTCTTGCTATTGCGCAATACTGTGCAATTGAAAATTTCTTGCTACTGCACAATACTGTGCAATTGAAGATTTCTTGCTATTGCTGAATACTGTGCAATTATAAATTTCTTGCTATTGCACAATACTTAATATAATAATTTTGGATCCTGATTTGAACAAACTTGAAAACTGGGCCCATAATCAAAAATCTAAGTACATGTTTAGATTCAGCATATCAAAAAAGCCCAAGAATTCAATTTTTGTTAAAATCAAATTTAGTTTAATTTTGGACCCTTTGGACTTTAATGTAGATTAATTTGAAAACGGGACCAAAAATTAAGAATCTACATACACAATTAGATTTGGCATATCAAAGAACCCCAATTATTCAATTTTTGATGAAATCAAACAAAGTTTAATTTTGGACCCCGATTTTGACCAACTTGAAAACTGGGCCCATAATAAAAAATCTAAGTAAATTTTTAGATTCAGCATATCAAAGAACCCCAAGGATTCAATTTTTGTTAAAATCAAACTAAGTTTAATTTTGGACCATTTGCACCTTAATGTAGACCAATTTGAAAACGGGACAAAAAAATTAAGAATCTACATACACAGTTAGATTCGGCATATCAAAGATACCCAATTTATTTAATTTTTTAGATGAAATCAAACAAAGTTCACTTTTGGACCCTTTGGGCCCCTTATTCCTAAACTGTTGGGACCAAAACTCCCAAAATCAAACCCAACCTTCCTTTTATGGTCATTAACCTTGTGTTTAAATTTCATAGATTTCTATTTACTTATACTAAAGTTATGGTGCGAAAACCAAGAATAATGCTTATTTGTGCCCCCTTTTGGCCCCTTATTCCTAAACTGTTGGAACCAAAACTCCCAAAATCAATCCCAACCTTTCTTTTGTGGTCATAAACCTTGTTTCAAAATTTCATAGATTTCTATTCACTCAAACTAAAGTTATAGTGCGAAAACCAAGAAAATGCTTATTTGGGCCCTTTTTGGCCCCTAATTCTTAAATGTTGGGACCAATACTCCCAAAATCAATCCCAACCTTCCTTTTGTGGTCATAAACCTTGTGTTAAAATTTCATCGATTTCTATTCACTTTTACTAAAGTTAGAGTGCGAAAACTAAAAGTATTCGGACGACGACGACGACATACCAATATACGACCAAAAATTTTTCAATTTTTTCGGTCATATAATAAATCAATATTGTTACACTATTAAAGGTAAAATATTAAAAAGCCGATGATTTCGTGTGAATTTGATAAACAAAACTAATCCAGGAAATGAGTCCAGAATTGTTCGTATTAGTATTGTCGCATTACATCTGGTTTGTATTTCGAATTCAGAATTGAAAGAAACGTAAGCAATGACAGAGAAAATTAAAGTTTTGAGTCATTAAAATCATTTTATTTTTAAACTGTTGTCTTCCCTTAATTGCTCTTGATCAATTTTAGGAAAATTGTAGGATAAATCATGAAGTAAATACGATGCAACAGTGAAACAAGTTTGTTGATGCTACGAGCATGAGCATACTCATAGTCATGCAGTAATGAGATTTTTTGAAAAGGGGCACCAACTTTTAGGTTATATGAAAATGACCGAAATTAGGAGAAAAAATTTCCGGATCCTTGATTGATTTAATCTGTTTATAAAAATAAGATATTTCAATATAAGATAGAGATTTTTGTTTATTCATTTTTTTAAATCTGAACTGTATGAATATATATCTTGAAATTATTCTAATGAGAACCTACTACATCATTTACTTCTTTAACAGGATGAACTTCTACTAATGTATCGTTGTCACTTGATTCTGAGGATGAATCCAATTTCTTTTTCACTTCTACTGGCTTTCCAACTTCTGCAATGGGAGGTAATTCTTTATTGGCACCATTGGATGGCTTTCGAGCATGCTGCTTCCTTAAAGGAGCAGGCACAGGCTGTGTATCTGTGTCATTTTCAACTACAATATTTTTATTAGCACTATGTCCACTGTCTAAATTGTCTTCACCAGGTACATGTACCATATGTCTGCTGACTTGCACTGATTTGCCAACTTGCATGGCTGCTGAATTGTCTGGTCTAGGCCTTGGGTCTGGGGCTGTAACTGGTCTTCTTTGACCTGCTGTACTGGGTCGTCTAAAATATTAATTTAAAACTCAACTTTTTCACAAAATCAGAATGTGTAACAAAATATTGGAATATCTGTTTTTATTGCGAACCCTACCGTAGTTTTCCATAGATTCACCTGCAAGTTACCTGTCCATTTAAACTTTTGGCAGTTCTATTGTCCCATCTAACAAATACAACAGGTATTGTTCTCTGTGTAGTTTATTCACTCAGACCTTTAAATTTCTTCTAGGAGAAATATATCACTCATTGATTAATCTACCTGAGTAAAAAATTGAACTGTCAATGAAGAAAAATACTTATACCAATACTAAGTAAGGACTCAAAAAACTGCATGTGGTGTTGTATTTATTCGATACCTGGAGTAACTCGTTTTTAATGTGTTCAATATTACATTTGTAATACTGATTCAAAAATTAAAAGTTGATTTCTGATCAAATATTCAATATTTTTGTGTGTTTGATAAATAAAAAATTGAATATTATTATTTTTAAATTACGGTCTTCATATAAGTCTATAAATGAACAACAACAAAAACATGTAAATTCATTGAAAAATACTAAAAAATGTGTCTGAAATAAACTTTTTAGTATTAAACCAGATTGTATATTGAACAGATTGAAAATATATTAATGATATATTGAATTAATACAATATTGCATACAGTTTATGTGAGTTATTAGAAGTATTTCAATAAAAAAGAAGATAATTTTTTGGTCAGGTAAATTAATCAATGAGTGATATATTTCTCCTAGAAGAAATTTAAAGGTCCCAGTGAATAAACTACACAGAGAACAATACCTGTTGTATTTGTTAGATGGGACAATAGGACTTACAAAAGTTTAAATGGACAGGTAACTTGCAGGTGAATCTATGGAAAACTAAGATAGGGTTCGCAATAATACAGATTGACTTTTTGAATGTTTTGGAATATAATAAATTACCTCAACTTTACAAGGACATTGCCAGTGTGATAGAAATAAAATCATGGTATTTTGGTAGGCACTCACAGCCTACAATCCATCATATGAGGCCTTTTACTAGGCTTTATTTATGTAATGTATCAAAATATCAAATTAGGCATGACAGTGAATAAAATAAATCAAACACAGTTACACAGATGTTAATGCTAGAACTTAAATGACAGTAGAATGTTATATAACTCAAACATGGTATACAAATATAAACTGATTTATATCATGTAAAAAAAGTGAAATCCAGGTCTAATATGATTGTAAGTACGCTTTATTCTTTAATTACTTGTCCATGGCTCTAAGAAAGCAGAAAGGTAAAAAAAAAAATACAGATGAACAAGTTGATTTGAAAATTTGAAAATCTAGCAAGAGTAAACAATTAAAATGTTTATTCAAATCAATGGGAAATAGAGAAGTGTCAAAATTCCATCTCCATCAACATTTACATACAGACATACCATGTTTAACAAACTGTTACATTTGCGTTGCTCTATTGTGACATTAATAGTTTTCATTACCCTTTCTTGGTTTCTTCTAAAAAGACTGCAATGTTTCGTTTAATGTATGGATCTCTGAGAATTCTGCTTACAGTAGGTCTTCGTTCTGGTTCTTGATGTAACATGTTACGGATGATTTGCTGTAGCTCAGGACTGTATTTCTTTGGTAATGGAGGCATCTATTGTTAAAAAAAAAGAATCCTCTATTTTAAACAGAATTGTTTTTAAATAAATTATTTTCTAATTCTTCAAATATAGGTTATCCACTTGATTCAACTTTGGTGGATTGTTGTCTCATTGGCAATCATACCACATCTCCTTATTTTAATTTTAATGACATTAGACAGTTCACAATTAAGTTGTTTAGTTTTGATTAAAAACATGTACTTGTTTGTAACTTGTAATGCTTATCTTCTGACAAAATTGACTTAATAAAATTCTATAAAAATCCAACTTTGTTGAAACTTTAAATTTATTTGTTTTTACCTAAATTTGAAATTAACTGTTTACATTTTTTGACACTGACAAATAATGAGCATAGTGCTTGCAAGCACTGAAGGGTAAAGATTGAATTCATTTTGCAGTGGGAACTAAGAATAAAACATTGCATTGTATTAAACATTGAAAGGCAGGGCGTTTCATGCACTATGTTTTGGGTATATATGTGTATCAAACGTAGTGATAAAATCCTGCAAAATTAATAACTATCAGGCCAGCAACATCAGGGTTTTGGTTGCATGATCTCCACAAATAGTTATAAAAAATAGTGGCTTATTCTAAATGAAATGCAGTGGAGTCTGTTTAACAAATTTATTGCTAAAAAATGTCTTAATTCTATGATATTACTTACTCTTCCTTTGAGAATTTTATATACTAAAGCTTGCATGTCTCTTCCATTAAATGCATGTTTTAATGTTGCCATCTCATACACACAGCATCCTAATGCCCATACATCAGACTGAAAAAAGGTCAAAAGTTAACAAGGTCAACATAGTTATACACTGAAATTTTTGCAAAAATATCTGTGAACAAAAACCATTATAGTTAATTTTTCGAAAATAAAACTGAAATGGAAGTTTAATTAATGAAGAAAACCAGAAATCAATAGGAAAAACAAATTACAAAAAAAAGGGATAATCTAATAATGTACATGTACATGTATACTGCAGTATACTGTGGTTTCATTTATTTTCGTGGGTATTCCTTTTCATGGATTAAGGAAAATTACACTTTCGTGGATATTTGATATAGTGGTGTTGCCAATCTCTAAATACAAAGCCTATAGAAAATTTTAAATTCGTTGAACATTTAAATTTGTGGTTCAACTGTTCCCACAAAACCCACAAAAGTTAGTATCCAATTATAATGAATCCACAGTTAGTATCTCATATCGATGCCTTTAATTTGGGTAGACTATTTTTGTACTGAATGATCCAAAAATAGAATGTATATGACTAACCTTGTGGTTATATGGTTTATTACTAAAAAGTTCAGGACTCATGTAATAGGGTGTTCCTATTAGTGTAGTAGCCATGTCTGTTGAACTGTCCAATACTCTGTAAATATAGAAGTTGTCATACAATTTGTTAACAAGGTCAGAATAAACATCAATTGCAATATTTATTCATGTTGGCATTATTTATGTATTCAATTTCATAAAGATTAATGAACAAGCTATATTCCATTATAAGCTTATTATAATTCATCTGTATAATATAAAAGTTATTCAGAAAAGTAGTCCATACACTTTTATGTTTGTTTCTTGAAGGTTTAGATGTAGATTTCACATCCACTTTTTAACTTACAAATTACAATACTAATTCATTGCAAAAAAAAAACCTTATTTTTTTTGTTTCTTACCTTGCAATGCCTAAATCTCCAACTTTTATGATTTTACTTTTTGTTAAAAATATATTCTGTGTTTTCAAATCTCTATGTAATATATTCCGTTCATGCATATACTGAAATAGAAAAAATATAATAGTTTACAGAGCAACTTTCCTCCATAAAAAAAAAGCAATTGCTTTATTCAGATGAATGGATGATATAACTTAAAAACTTTCTGCTATATTCAATGATATTACAGGTGACCTTATAAAAAAAACTATGTTTCAAATATATGTATTTTAACAAATATATTTTGTGCCAGTACTACAAGTATGTTTGTAAATACATTTTTTAATACAGCCAGTCGTTGCCCTGGTCTGTTGTACTCATGCCATGCTACATGTCGTATGGAAGTGAGTTATAAAATATTTCCTCTTATTCTAACCTGATTTATCCTTTTCCTAGATGTAGTGATAGAGTCTATATTGTTATGGGTCCAATTGAACATATATATACAAGATGAAAAAGGTCAATGATTGTATAACTGGCATACTACGTTTGTAATATAAATGTATAGAAGAAGAGTCACTTCAGCAAAAGCTTACTTGTGAAAGTCATATCAAACTGTCAACCTCCATCCATCTCTTCGTTATACTATTGACCTACCTGCAAAGCCATAGCTATCTGAACAAACCACTCCACCACTTGTCTTTCTTCTAACAATGTCTGTTTTTGTTCTTTTAATTTGGTGTATACATCACCTCCTTCACAGAACTGCATAGCTATATGAAGCTGTCCGTCCCTTTCAAAAGAGTCTTTGTAAGCAACAATGTTTGGATGTTTCAGTTTTGACAGCAGTTTCGCCTCTTGTTCAGCAGATGATCTTTCTTTTTTTGAAGCCTTTGCAAGATTTATTCTCTTTAATACATACTGTGGAAGACAAAAATTCCATTATAACTATGGGGGAAAAAATAGCAAATAATATAAATAAATGGATTTGTGCACCTTACATGTACATGTACCTTTTTAGTGTTGATAACAAATAAACACATAAGATGGTTTAGATCAGTACTATTTGAGCAACTGAATTATAAATGGACTAGTACTAATGCAAGGAAGTAAACATCAGTATGTTGATGGTTTTCTGTAACTGAAGACGAAGTAAGTTGGCTGGAATTCGTCATAAATATATATCTAAGTGGGAATCCTCTAACAGAATTTCTACACTTCCAATACATGTAGTTTGTTCTAGATTTTAACATGCTCACAAAATTGCATCTTCTTGTTTCAAACTTGTACATGTGTTGTCAGTTTACAAAAAATGTAAAAAAAATAAGACCGATGGTTATTAGAGAGAATATATATATTTTGCAAAAAAGATCCATGTGATTTCATATTGTTTGTACATCATTTTACATTAGGCCAGGAATTTTTAATTTGTTGGTTTACAGATTTGCCAACCCGATTTTGCCGATTTGCAGAATAAAAATAAAAATGACTTTTCATGCTTTCTTATTCCTTCTGACCCAAACAAAAACATTATCTCTAAAAATAAATAAAATATCCTTTTCTATGAAATAAAATGCATTAAACACTAACAGAATTGATAACACTTATGGTTATGAAAACTAAAACTTCCTATTTACGTAACTAAAAATAGACAAATCAATCATGACTAACCTTGAAATGTTGTTTGCACAAATAACTTTGCGGAACAAAACCTGTCTTTGAAACCCATTACACATTAAGTTCGTTTCCCGTATTTGTCATCATTCCGTAAGATAGAAAAATGGAGAATGAACTTGTCCAGGACCAACCGTGGAAGACGTGAAGTTGAAGAACTTAATTAAAACAAATCCTTTGGAATTTTCTTCCTACTAGTGTTATTGATAATAAAAAATAAATTGTCCATTTGGAAATAAAAACAGGAATGCATGATAACTGATGAACCCAATATCTTCCTTTTTCTAGTGGACGAGTCTATTACATTTTTGACACTTGTTGAAACTTAATTTTGTACGTTTTTGCATTTTTTTTCTTTATCAGTTTTCGTGTTTGAAGATCATTTATCATCAAGTTTCCTCAAAAATTTTCAGGGCTACATTTGTGAAATGACGATTTAATTTCGTTTTTGTCTGTGGACACAAATCCCCTTTTTTCACAGAAAATTATAAGACGATGTCATGCGATGTTAATGGCAGCTGAGCAATAATATTACATCAAACTAATATATAAGAAATAATGATAAAATAGCAAACCAAACATATTGTTAGAAAGGTATATGGGGCTTTTTTTGCATATTTTTCTGTCTTGAGAGATTTTTTTTTTTATTTTTTTCCCGACCGACCCGACTTTTTCATGGGGAAAATCCGTAAACCAACAAATTAAAAAACCCTGGCTTTAAGGAGGTAGACCTAGGTTAAGGGAAATAACTCTTAAAATCATCAGTACGTTTGTGTCAACCATTTTTATAAATATATTCTAAGCTTCTAGGTTACATAGATTATTTCCAATCTGTTTCAGGTAAATGCTTAAAAAACATTGATGAAACTTGACTTGAACAAACACATAACTGATTTAAAGAGTTATCTCCCTGAACCAAGGTCTTCCACCTTAAATACTTTAACAAATTATATTGTGCTGTTGAAATCTGTTTTAACATGTTTAAGTACATAATGTACAAACTAGCCTGGACATATATACATTGTAAGGTAATCTAGTCAAAAAATGCTTTTGGTTGTAATTTAATGGACTTAATTGACCATGTTATATCATCTTTATTTGTATGATAACAAAAATATGCAAATTTGATGCATTCAAAAATAATTAACCATTCCGACTGAACCTTTATCATAAAAGGCTCCCTGTGTACATGATGTCTTGTTTTCATGAATTTGTCACAGGATAGTCAAGAAAAAAATTAACTGTTTTCACAGCGATATGTCCAGCTTTTTTGTTATTTAGAATGCCAGATAACTCATCCCAGAAACAAAGCGGACTGAGTCACATTGGTCCGACTATGAATACAATTCAAACTGTCTTCTTTTGTTTGAAAGCTGTACGAGTACATTTGTAAATAACATGTGTAATGTTTTGAAAGATTCTGTTTTATATCCTCAATTATTTAAAGTAGACAGTTTAAGTTGCCTCCTGACTAACATGTCGAGAAAAATCCACTTTATGAAACTTAAGTCATGTTAGTATGGGGACGAAGTCCCCAATTACGGTAGAAAAATCAATAAAAAAAAAAAAAAAATCGCGAAAATTTCCAGAATTTTTCATTGTACTAATGAACTCAAAATCGTTAACTTTTTTTTTCAGATGTACTTCCGTTTCCGGTCTTCCATTTCCGGTCTTGTTTGCATGAGACTTTGAATAAAATGTATATTTATCAACATATAGGAAGGAATTCAACACCTAATCATTTTTAATAATTGTTTGATATGAAAAAAACAGCGTTTCTTTGTTTACATTGAATATGACATCATAACTTAAATAATGTCACAACTAAATCCCTAACAACAGAACCATTATCGGAAAACGTGACGGCATTTCCGTTTCTTTTATCAACATGTTTTAATTATAAAAAAAAATACAAACTTCGTCCCCATTCACAGGTTATGCCTGCCTCATATTAGCACAATGAATTCTTACCATTGATGTCAGATAAGGTAATCAATTCTACTTTGTTTAAAAAATATACCTGTTTTCTATCCCTTTTGTGTCTGTACAAAGAAACTTCACCATAACTTCCCTTTCCAATTGCTCGTAGGTACTCAAAATTGTCCATTGGATTGCTTGATCGCGACATTTTATTCTTGTGACTTTGAGTTTAAATCTACTTTTGAATGAACCTTTGATGTCTATGTTTCAAATGTGAGATAAGTTTTCATGTTTCTATATCACTATTGCATACTGCATATAATTCGTTTATTCGTCAATAAGTTCATCGTTTTATGTAAATGTTCTATAAACTTTATGTTCTGTTTTAGAGTCATGTAGCAAGTGACATTTCATGTCTTTTTTTCGATTATGGCTTAGAAGTTTAATTGCTTGACGGAGTTGTCTTTCAGTTTGATATGAAAGATATAAAATATTAATAAAAATCTATCAAACTTGGTGTCTTTTCGACAATTTCCACGTTTCTAACTGCCTTCTAACAAAGCTTTCTTTTGCGACTATGGATTCAGGAAGTTTATGCAAAGCACTATGGGATTTGTATCTTTTCAAATCTTCATTGAAGAAGAGCATAATAGAAGATCTGACTAATTACCTATGCTCATATCAAGAAAAATATAGACAACTATCAAACTAGAAAGGAATGTGATATCAACATAGAGGATCGCATCAAATCTGCAAGAAGAACCAAGTATGCTCTAATGAACTCAGGTCTGCATGGAACCAACGGCTTAAATCCCAAAATCTCCGTTACAATATACAAAAGCTATGTATTACCTAGACTCTTGTATGGCTTGGAAGTCCTAACTCTTACCAAAACTCAAATGGAACTACTGGAAAAGTTTCACAAAGAAACTCTCAGATCAATTCAATCTTTCTCTAAAAGAACGGCTATTCCTGCCATTTATTTACTACTGGGTGTCCTACCGGTAGAAGGAGAAATCCATAGAAAGAAACTGACACTCTTACATGCAATTCTGTCCTGTGACAACTCTAAATTAAAGGAAATTCTTAAAAGACAAATATCCGTCAATTCCGATAATCCTAAAAGCTTCTTTCATCAATCAATTTTACTGCTACAACAATACAACCTGCCAAACATTCTTGACTCCAGTATAAAACTTCCTTCAAAAGGTGTATGGAAAAAAATCCTGAGATCCACAATTAACAAATACTGGACCTATGAACTACAAGAAAAGGCAAAGTCAAAATCATCATTGAGTTCACTCAACACAACCATTTTAGAGATAGGTACTGTCCACCCAGTCTGGGAATCTGCATCACAGAGCTTGTTAGATGTACGGAAAAGCATGATCAAAGCTCGTATGCTCACTGGTACATACTTGGTACAGGCCGACAAATACAAATTTAGTCAATACAAGATAAATGCAACATGCCTGCTGTGTCAGAGGGAGGACGAAGATTTAACGCATGTCTTAACATTCTGTCCAGCTTTAAGGGAAACTCGTATGAAGTATTTCCTTCCTCTCAAAATCCTGGTCACAAATATCATAGGTTGCAAAGGATGGGAACAACTTTTTAACATTAACCAAAACATTGTAGCACTTTTGCTAGATTTCTCAGTTTTCCACAGTATGCAAAACCTCAGTAAAACCCAGAAGATGAATGTCGAGTCACTGACTAGAGACTTCTGTTACAAAATACATATCTGCCGCTTACAGCTTCTTAAGAACTTAGAAAACAAGTGAAATTCAAATGGAAGTATGTGAATGCTAGGAATGATTAGTATAGACAATGTACTTTAGTAACTTTTGTACCTAAGCAATTTTTACTTTTTTACTTATGATGGACAAGTTGGGTTTTAGATTTTATGCCTCCAAACATGTACATTTTATTTTTCTAATCCTGTGAATATTTTTCCATCCCAAATTTATTTGTATTTTTATCTCTTAACCATGTTAACCTCTCCACCATATGTACAGAGCACGTCTACTGGCCCTTTTTTACATTATTAATTTTGTCGATTATTTTTACCTTTTTTTGTTTTTTTTACTTTTTAACCCTATTGTAATTAACTTTTAAAAATATAAAATAAATCTTTGATTAACCCACTAATGTAAATACTCCTGATTACCCATTGCGGGGTGTTCCTTAGATAGGAAGCTAATACACAAGAAAGAAAGAAAGTAGAGGAAAGAAATTTGACAATTTGCTTATGTTAAACGATCTTAAGGGAATGGTCATTATTTATCAGCTGAGGGGGTGGGTTCAAATTTTTGATATAAAATTTTATGTTGGGAACCCCCCCCCCCCCATTATTTTATAAAACCACATAGTGACCCCCCCTAAGAACATAATTTCAAAAGTTTGACCCCCCTCCCCCAAAAAAAAGAATTCCCAGTTGTGTTGAGGAGATGATGACCAGCTACATAGTAATCGGCTTTGAGAAGCTCTGAGTATAACAAACAGCTTTTCTTCTTGTTTTTTTTTCAAAAAGGAATATCTGACACGTGCATGTAGAAAAATAGAAAAAAATATACAGAAAATTGTATGTTCCAATTTATTAATTTATTTTACTGCAACCTATAATTCTACAAATTTTATCAGTATACTGGTAGATAAACTTTCAATACTGACTGTTATTTTAATCCCAATCACAGGCCCTTGTATCTTATTTTTTTAACCTTTGAACTGGGGTTGTTCAGGATTCCAATATACAAATGATTTAGGAAGTCCATTAAATAAAATAACACCGATTAAATGGTTCTTGTCCTTTCTTGATTAAATATGTAAATGATTTATTTGAGATAAAGAAATATACAACCAAGCCAGGAACCTCTGGCCTTTCTTTGTTTTGTACAGATGTATGTTTTAAGAGTTTAGTGTGTTATCAATTTTCTCTGAACAAGTACACATTTTTGTTTAGGGGCCCCAGCTGAATATATTTGTTATTTTTCCAAATCATATAGTGTATTGTTTAGTGTGTGTGAATACCATGGTGCCCATCAAGTTTTTTTTTTTTTTTTTTATTAAGGTCTGAAATCTGGATAGGAAAGAATATCGGAGAATGTATAAAATTTACAGAAAAATGGACCAAAAAAAAGAATAAAAAAAAAGAACAGAGAACACTGGGGTTCAAATATGAATAAAAGGAGAAAAGTGCAAAAAATACTAACGAATAGAAAAATATTACCTTAAAAATTAAAGAATACAGAAGGGATATACCTATAATATCGAGATCATCTTTTATTCTTATTCGATATCTTTGTAATAATTTCATAAAATAAGTATAATTATTACCACATGACGGACATATAACTAACATGCATCATTGCTTTCATCAAAATCATTATATATACACACACCATTTCATCTCAAGAATCACATCAAAATGATTTAAACACTATCATGACTATAGAAAGTTAATTATCCTGTGGTCAAAACTAGGGAGAAACGTTTCATAGAGTTGTTAATTTATTGATTGTAAATTTACACAACTGTGATAAGGAGTGATCAGATTCACTGCCCTTGAGAAATTAGGATCATATCCTGCTGCATGGTGCTTTACAGTTTACACTATCAAAGATTTAATAAACAGACATTATTTCACAGATCGCACACTCACTTCAATTTTGTCAACAATTTATATACAAGTCAGACATAAAAACCTTTATCGTGTGACCCCCCCCCCCCCCTAGTTAATTTTTTTTTATGGTAACCCCCCCCCCCCCCCCCCAGTGGTATGATATTTTTGGCAATGACCCCCCTAAAATACACCGACCCCCTCAGCTGATAAATAATGACTGTTCCCTAAACGATTATACTAAATTGATATTTTCTTGTATTTCATAATATATATTTTCTAACTGCCAAGATGAAAAAATGTGTTTGTTTGGTTGTGATCAGGAACATATTGTAACGTGTACACAGGGTAAGCGTGTCTATTTCAATTTAGAATGAGTACGTTACCAGTTTGATACTGGATCCAAAATTGTTCTATTTACAAAATATATAACAAACAAAAATGAACCAAAATATGAACAACTGCTCTTTGCAATCTTTAATAAACTATCTATAAACTATTCTACTCAAAATATATACACTGGTACAAATTTGTACTATTACAAATTTGTCCTGGGTCAGGAACAAACTTGTCCTCCTGGTACAATAATGCACCCTACAAGTTTACACACTTGTCTTTGTTCCGTTGGTACAATTATGTACTTTACAAGGTGGTCACACAGACTCACACTTGTCCTTTACGGTACAATACGGTTCAGCTTGTAAACGTACAAGTCCGTATTTATAACAGGCACCGACCTGTTCTTTATTACACTTAGTAATAATATATAATAAATCTAATATAAACGAGACTGCGATCTCGAATACCAACGTACCGTACCTTGGTCTTATGTCTACGAAGACTTATGACAATCGACCCTGAGCTAGGAATCTCTCCTGCTTTTATACCCTAATGGTAGCCGTACCATTATTATAGGAGGGGTGTTCTTCCAAAGTGTCTCATTACTCGTATTGACAGTTTCCTTTGGAACACCCCTTCACGTTTGACCTGACCCAAAGTTTACCCGCGAAACATCCAAATCTTTACTATGTTTTATTAAAGTATATATACAATGCATAAAATAAGGCTTCTACCGAACTGTAACCAATGTAAACAATTTAACCTAAGATACAAAATCATCACATAACCCACGCCTCAAAAACACATGCGTCCCGCATGTCTAAAACTAACTTTTAGAACGGATAAAACATTGAAGTACTATATACACATATTAATTCAGTTAAATGTACAAAATCTATTTAACAATGTAATCTGCCATCCAAGCTGGTTTTCGCCTTGTACGGCGCCCTTCGTGACTACTTTCTTGCATATCTTCACTAGGCAAGGTTGACTCATGAACAGCAATGTCTTGCGAATAAGGAGCCTCTACTTGGTCGTTTTCAGCTGTATCATTTTCAGTGTCTAATGAAACAAAAGTGTTATTATCCGAGTCTGTCCTTAATGTCTGTTCGTTCTTTTTCTTAATTCTGTCGACATGTATGACTTGTGGTTTCCCTCTATATCCACAGTCAACTTTATATGGAAGGTCACCATATTTGTCGAGAATTTTAAAAGGACCTTTCCAGAAACTAGTCAGTTTTGAAGACATCCCAGGTTTCTTTACTGGGAAAGAGACGTATACCTCATCATCTTTTCTGAAATTTTGATATGACAATTTGAGGTCGTGATAGTGTTTCTGACTTCGCAATTGCCCTTTTATTTTACCTCTGACAAAACTGTGGGAGTGTTCTAACTTCTCTTTAAGCTCCCAAGCCCACGTGTGTGCAGGTATATCTTTAATAATCTCTTTTTGTAACATTTTGTCAAGGTTGTCATTTACTACCTTGTTCAAATGATACGGTGTACGACGAGGCGGTTCTTTAAATGGCCTTGCGTTTCCCGTATTGATTTCGTGTTTTACGAGATTGGTCCTTCCCAAGTCAACATCAGAAGAAGCAAACATGTTCTGATTTTCTATCAACAAAGATTCTACTTTTTGTTTGTCTTTCGAAGTCAATTCATCTGATGTCCTGTCTAACAGATCTTGTAAATCTGGTCTAAGTCCGTCATGTTTATGTTCATTTGAACCAATATTACCATCCAGTACTTGTTCAACACCAGACATTTGGGCTATAGTTGTACCGGGATAGATTGTCTTAGGATCTAGTTCTGTGTTTATTAATCTAACAGGGACTTTTTCGCCTGACCTTACCAGCGTTCTAGCAGTTAAAATGTAGTCTTTCCCTGCATGCTCATTTGCTTCTAACAAAGCATTGTCAGCAGGTAATTTTTGACCTTCTGCTAAGCAAACCGTGCCATTAATGACAATTTCTGACCTTGGCGGTATGACAACCGCTTCTGAAGCAACCACTCGGTAACAGCCTATTGATCCCTGAAAACACAAATCTACCTTAAAATCCCCAATACAAAAGTGCCCATTCTTAACATCAATTAAACAATTATGTCGTTTCATGAAGTCTAAACCAAGTATACCGTCAACTTGCAGATCAGTCACAACAGCTTCAGTTTGCAACATATTTGGACCGAAATGCAGATTGAACCTGCCTTTTCCACGAAGCTCTAGCTTATTGCCACACACTGACCTAACAGTTGTCTTAACTTCGCTTAGATATGATTTATCTAATGGAGTCAACATATCGTATAACTTGGAAGATACCAATGTCAAAGTTGCTCCTGTATCAACCACAAACTTGGCTTCAATGTCTCCTACATTTAGTTTGACATACATACCAGCATCTTCAGATGCTGTTGTAACCGCACCTTCCTTTGTCTTACGGTTATTTCGTTTCCTAGTTTTCATTAATGTTTTGACAGTCCCATCCCCCTTATTTCCATTATAATTGTTCTTATTTCTTCGGGGTAGGCGACAGTCCCTTGCTAAATGACCAAATTTGCCACAATTGTAACAACCCTTATTTGTCCTCTTACTTTGGGTATATCTCGTTTTATTATATGAAGACCCCTCATTTGTACCACTAGTTTTTAATTTTGCCATTTCAGTCGTAAGAGTACTTAGACTTTTCTCCATTGTTTGCATCCATGATGCAATGTCTTTCGTTGGCGAGTCACTTTTTGAAATCTTTTGTTCCCTATCGAACTCGTCATCATTCATAATCTGCCGTAAATAACCTCGTCCCTCTCTGACTTTATTTTCGGCTTTATTGTACGCCTCTAGTTCAACGACAAGTCTCACGGCATCATTTAAACCTTTCGGTCGCGATTGTTTTATTCTGAGTCGCATTTCCGAATCAACGAGCGCGTCAATAAACTGCTCTTTTCCGAGAGTTTCACGTACGTCCAATGGGGCAGTAGGATATGCCAAGTTGGACAATCTTCGAATTGACTGACCCAATTCGGGAAGTGATTCGCTGGCTCTCTGACGTCTCTCTTTAAACTGAACTCTGTACAACTCAGTTTGACTAGAAGGCGCGAATCGCTCTTCAAGTGCGCTGACTAAATCGGTAAAGTTTTGTCTTTTCTCACTTGGTAAATCTCCAAGTACCGCTTGTGCCTGTCCCATTAACGATACCGCTAAGTATAACCCTTTTCGATTTTCCGACCAATTATTTACAAGTGCACACATTTCAAAATGGGACAAATAGTCTGTCCATGATGTGCTACCGTTATAGTGACATGGTTTAATTTTCACACCAGAATTATCTGTGTTACCAGTATGTCGGTACTTTGATTTGTCAGTTTCGTCTATTTCCCTAATGTAACTATTGTCTATGGGTAAAGGCAAAGTATCCCCTTCCCTCAAATCAATTTGGGAAAATTTTACAGTTTTGTACGTATTCGGGTTGTTGAATGTTGGTAAAACAACCTTTTCATTATCTTCCTTTCTTGACAATGATGACCCTCTTGGTCCCAAACCCGAATCATTTCTTTTTACAATATTATATTTTGGACGAACACCTTGGTCTTTTGGGGTTGACGAAACAAAACTATTTCTATAAGTTGTTCCTTCTTCCATATCATAAATTTGTTTTGTGTACTCGTCGATTGTATCATCAAAAGACATGTTTGTACTTTAATTTGCGGTGTAACCATGCATACAATAAAATAATGTCAACACAATGTCATAAATGTACAGTGTAATAAATGTCAATCAAAAAATTGCCTGTACCACTATCGATCATTAATCCCTAATGTAAATAATAATCGTAACTTAACCGTGGGAAATTTAAAACGTTAACAGGACAATTTTGATCTGTGCAAAAGTGAACAGTTTGAACAAAAACGATCTGTGCAAAAGTGAACAGTAAATTCTCACAAGACAGTTTGGATATAAGTTTATTTAAGATGATCAAATTTGGATATATAATCTTTCACTATGGATTTAAAAATGAACTCTTTGGATCCCAGCGCTAGCCACCAAATTATGTAACGTGTACACAGGGTAAGCGTGTCTATTTCAATTTAGAATGAGTACGTTACCAGTTTGATACTGGATCCAAAATTGTTCTATTTACAAAATATATAACAAACAAAAATGAACCAAAATATGTACAACTGCTCTTTGCAATCTTTAATAAACTATCTATAAACTATTCTACTCAAAATATATACACTGGTACAAATTTGTACTATTACAAATTTGTCCTGGGTCAGGAACAAACTTGTCCTCCTGGTACACTAATGCACCCTACAAGTTTACACACTTGTCTTTGTTCCGTTGGTACAATTATGTACTTTACAAGGTGGTCACACAGACTCACACTTGTCCTTTACGGTACAATACGGTTCAGCTTGTAAACGTACAAGTCCGTATTTATAACAGGCACCGACCTGTTCTTTATTACACTTAGTAATAATATATAATAAATCTAATATAAACGAGACTGCGATCTCGAATACCAACGTACCGTACCTTGGTCTTATGTCTACGAAGACTTATGACAATCGACCCTGAGCTAGGAATCTCTCCTGCTTTTATACCCTAATGGTAGCCGTACCATTATTATAGGAGGGGTGTTCTTCCAAAGTGTCTCATTACTCGTATTGACAGTTTCCTTTGGAACACCCCTTCACGTTTGACCTGACCCAAAGTTTACCCGCGAAACATCCAAATCTTTACTATGTTTTATTAAAGTATATATACAATGCATAAAATAAGGCTTCTACCGAACTGTAACCAATGTAAACAATTTAACCTAAGATACAAAATCATCACAATATATACTGTTCCCAGGTTTTGATTGCTTTGTTGAGTCTGAGACTACTATAACTAGTTGTTGTTGTTGTAATAGTTTATGTAATATATTGATAGAAAATTTTAAATATATTGGTGAAAGTGGTTTAAATTTATTTTTGATCTCTTTTTTCTATCACTTTTATTAATTTTAAATTATAATATATATAGTAATGTTTTATTTTTATCGCAGTTTTACACATAATTTTGTTTTAGTCGTTAGACGCAATTTTTAAACTAGATGTATTTAATAGTCTTAAATTTTAATTTATATAATTCCGTTCAATTTATTAAGTTTGCAAGATAAAAACATAAGATCTCTTATTATTTTCTTTTTTTTACATTGAGTGAACTGTTTCATATGTATATGTAAGCGACAATAAGTGAAATTAGGCATTAAGCTAAAATCCTAGGCATTAAGCTAAAATCCTAGGCAATAAGCTAACGCCTGGGCATTACGTCTATTGCCTTGTTCGTAAGAACCATGGAATATATAGTACTAAGATTAGTCTCAAATCCTAAGATTTAAGCTTAAAAGGGGGGGGGGGCAAGGGGGTCCCAATAACAGCAAAACAGGAAATTGATTTGGCTCATAACAGATAACAAGGAATTAAAATGGACAAAAACAGATAACAGTAAATGAAATATTAAAATAATTCGGTCTTTGACAAATCAGTATTTCTTATTACGGATATAATCCTTTGTAATGCATTCCATTTTTTATGACTATGTTTTTAGTATTAATTTATGTATCTAGAATGTGTTTAAATTACTACTCAATATATTATAATATTTTTTATACGCTCGTTTACGGAACGTATTATGGTTGTCAACATGTCGGACATTAACTCAAAAACTCTTTAACCATTTGCATTAAACTTTGGGAAATTGTTTATATCTATTGACGTGAGCTCCCTTTTTTTTTTTTTTTTTTATAAATTTTAGATTTTAAGTTTCTGGGTAATGGGTTTTTATTCAATAAAATTGGTGTTTTTTTTCAGTTTTCTGATAATATCTCAAAAATGCTTTCACAAAGCAAGGAATTTTGGTGAATTGTTTACATCTATTAACATGAGGTAACTTTCAATTTTTATAAATTTTAGATTTTACGTTTCCGAGTTAACGGGTTTTATTAATTAAAAAGGGGTGATTTTCCAGTTTTCAGACATTAACACAAAAATGTTTTCAGCAGTTCTCATGAAACGTTGGTGTATTTTTTATATATATTGACTGAAGCTCCCTTTGTTGCTAATAAAAAAAGTGATCTAAAAGAGTTTGAATATTCTGACTTTTTCTAAATGACCATTTAATGAGGTTTGTGAATTTTTCTTAATAAAAGTATGAGGCAAAGTAGTATATAGGGTAGAAAAATAAAAGCACCAATTATAAGCATGCAATTTATCAAGTACTTCGAACGAATTTTGACACTCTAAAAACAATTTATTCCACTATTTTCAAAGGCCTTATTTGAACAATTTTGAGGTTTTTGATTGTACCAAGTGTACTAGTAAGTAGAATACATAGTTTAGTAGGGAAACAATGGCTTGAAACGAAATAGATTTTTGTTTGTAATGAGTTATGTGCAGCTTCGGACCTAAGTACATGGTTGGAACTTTCATTGTACAATGCATTTGGTTCTGCTTTGAAAAGAATTACAGAGCTGAGTCTATGTACCATATTATATAAAAGGTTAAGTGGTTGTTAGGACCTAGTCCTTAATTGAGATCCTTGTCAGATATTCCTGGCCATATGTTTTCCTTTTTGTCATATTAAGAATTGTTTTAATTTAATATGTCCGTACGGAAAAGAAGGAACATTATTCTCATACAAAAAAATAAGATAATTCTAAATACACATTCATAAAAAAAATGGAATTTATTACAAAGGATAATCATAAGATATACTTGAATTGTCCTGGACCTCACTTCTGTGATGGGTATATGTTAATGGAATCCTTCTCTGAATACGGGACAAACATATTAGTAGTGGTAGACCCCAATGGCCAATGGTCTTCAATTTATACCGAATATTGACTGTCAAAAAAATGCTAACATTCCAATTTTCAATAACAGTTAACAGCAAATACATTATCACAATAACAGATAACAAAAAAACTAAAAGCCCAATAACAGCTAACAAAGAATAAGACAATAACAGCTAACAGAAAATATATTTTCAAAATAACAGATAACAAAGAATTAAATTGCCCCATAACAGCATAACAGTTAAACCCCTTGCCCCCCCTCTTAAAACCTGAAAAATGTGTGCAGGCATTAAGCTTAATGCCTAAAATATAAATGCGATTGAATAAAGGACATTTTTAAATAAAAATATATTTGTTACATAATAACAGTAGGAGAACTGGGGCATGTTGAAAAAAGTCATAAGATCGGTCCTATAAGATATTCTTAGGACAGAAATTCATGATGATAAAGTTAGAACCGACTTACAACAAGTCTCAGCATGAAATTCAATTATGCTCACTGAATCGATGTTAATATCATATCGGATTAAACCTATTCTGGGAAGAAAAGTTTTCAGAATATTTAGGAGTTTTACTAAAAAATACAAATGCATCATGAGTCTTTATAGGCTGGGTGTTGATCTTTAGTTTTTTTTATTGTTTTTACTGTTGTGTCTTGAAGATCCCGTGAATACGTGATCCTTATTAAAATAAAATACATTTATCTTATCTTATCGTATCTATCTATAACACAGCCTCAGGTTGACTAATTGATTGATTATGTAAGAGACATATTATACATGGGTATCTTTCGCCATCTTGGATTGTAAAAAACAACCAGAGAACCTATTGTCCAGATTTTTAATCAAGTTAGCAAAATTTGATGCAGGAATACAGATAACTTATGTCAATGTTCATTCAAAAGAACAAATTATTTTAATATATAGATATCAACGTTTTTACAAGTGTAGATTATTTTTGCTTGATTTTCAATGTTTTCAGATTGGCATTTGAAGGGGAGGTATCTCATAATTAGGGCATTTTATGAAAAAATGTACGTGGATTTTATTAATATTTTAGCCGGAAAAATGTACGGTGACCCTATCTTTTCTTTTGATATCACAAAGCAGTTTCTAAAAGCTATTTGCTCGTATTTGATTTTACAATTCTATCATTGGGTTTAGCTTCTAATCACATACTGATGTTTTTATCCTGTTTAATCCATACAAAATGTGTCATCTAGTCACAACCTGTAGCTTGAGAAAATGCTCCCATCATTTTTATTATATTTTTTTAACATGTAACAAATAAACTTTAAATTTGCATATTATTATATTTCCAAAAAAATTGTATTGTTCAGTCTTTGCCGGTTAGATATACTGTATAATCTATTATCTAAATTTACTCTTAACATCATCTTCATCTTGCAAATCATTGATTTTTAAAATCTAATAAGACTGTTCACAGTCTGCTTTATACCTGACTTACAACTAATAAGTAATCAGCGGAGTTTTGGATAAGAACTACACCTCTATAGTAATATTCCACTAGCGGAGTGTTGGATAAGAACTACACCTCTATAGTAATATTCCACCAGCGGAGTGTTGGATAAGAACTACACCTCTATAGTAATATTCCACCAGCGGAGTGTTGGATAAGAACTACACCTCTATAGTAATATTCCATCAACAAATGTCTCCCAGTCGAATTCACCCAATTTTCCGTTTGATGTCAGATTTCGTAAATGAGGGCTGCCACTAACAAAAACAATTAATAAACCAACAGTTTGTTTAAATTTTGAATATTTGTCGTATTTTACTCCGGATATGTTCCATTTGTCATAGCCACTATCCTGTCTGGCGGATCCAATGGTGGAGAGATTCTTGGGGCTGATATTAGTCCCTTTTCTTTCGAATGAATAATTAAAAAGCTAAATATCGAAGAGAGTTGGTCAGTAGCTTTATGGAATAACGTCAACTCAAAATACCAGAATTTTTATTAAGACTTTATATTAAAAAGTATTTATTAAGTAACCTAATTTTGTTTGTAAAGATCTATATGCCCCAGGTCTTATTTTTTTTCTTATTTTTTTGAAAATGTTACAAAGCAGTATGGTATTTGTTTTTGCAGTATTTCCTTTCTAAAAAAAATGTTCACTTCATATTTCCACTTACCTGCCTCCTTAACTATTTGCAATTTCCCTCTACTTCCCCATACGTTCGTCGAGTTTTTTAATATAAATACGGTAACACCTCCAGTTATCTCCCTTGCGTAACTCTTCAGTTTCTCTCGGCGACAGCCATTAAAGCACATGCGTTGCTTTCCCTGTACGTTTATTTGGATTATAGAAGTTGTATCGTAAGATGGAGAAACAGGAAGATAAGTTTAAGAAGTGTGTAAAATGTCCGGACAGGATGAATACTCTGGATGAGCACGATGAATGTTACAAACATCGTATTTGTAACGAGTCATTCCCATGCAAAATTTGCAAAAATTGGTCAAAGGAACATCGGAGTTTGGTCATGAAAATGATTGAAAAAAGTGTTCAGAAGGCAATTAAATTGAATAAACTGTCTCAACCCGTCTGTGTAGATGGGTTGACAGATTTCAAAGACATAAGTCCACCTGTGGAGGCGGCAGTCGGAGCTTCAAATGACGACACTATCACTGAAAATACACCTGACAACAACACTTGTATGGTCGATATTTCGGCCATTGTACAAGAACAGGTACAATTACAAATACAAAACTTATTCAAAAAGAAATTGATTGATATCAATGCTAATGTTCTTGATGTTCAACCTCCTGGGAAGCCTAGTTCTGTAACTTTGCAAAACCAAAGGCCACATTTTGACAAATTCAAAAGTTATGACGATCAGATGTCTTTAATGACAAATATTGATCAAGATCAAGTTTCTTATCTTGATCCAGAAGAAAAAAATGATAGGTCTGCATCGCCACGATCTAGTCAAATGTATACTTGCACCCCAGTGGAAGTACCACAAGGGGCACCTTGTGCTTCTGATCCAATTGAATGGATTTCTTTCATTAATAAAATGGCAACTGTTCTAAATATAGAGCCTGAAGCGTCAGAGGCTCATTAGGAACATCCTTCTTTTGTTTCGGCAAGACTAAAACCTGACAAGAATGATAAAAAATCAGCAATTAAATTACCTTTGGAAGGAACAATTATTGACATGGTAAAATCTGTAGAAAAGGAAGCTATCTCTGGTCATTTGAAAAACAGAGCTGTTCGTGGCAGGGATGATAAGGCTTTCATGGTTAAGAAAGATGATTTTAATGCTTTCTGTAGTCCTCCTAAGTTAGATGACAATATTGAGGAAGGGCTACCTATTGGTCATAAAGGCAATTCTTTTAAATCTGGAGTTAATATTCCACCTTTTCACAGAGAATTAGATAATGATTTTCGTCGTATGGACAATTCTGCCAGAGCCGTTTCATATGGTACTATGATTTCTGCCTTTTTGGATGAGGCAACTTGTGAGGATGATAGAATTGAAGGACGTAAAGCATTAATTAATTGCTTTAGAAGTATGGCTGATTTATCAGGCAGAATCATGGCAAATTCAGTATTTTTTCTGAAAAATGTTAACTTCATTAGTAAGTCGACAGAAAAGAAGTTGTTAAAGTTGCCCATTTTTGGCAGTCAACTTTTTAATGGAAAATACTTTGACACACTGCATACATCAGCAGAAAATTTACGGGATGCTAGAGAAACCCAGAATGTATATAATAATACTGGTAGTTATAGCAAGAACTTTAACAAGTCTAGAGATGATCGAACTCCGGTAAATGACTTTAACAGAAAGAGGAAGGGTGACTATTCTGAAAATTCTGAAAGTGGAGCTAAAGTTGCCAGAACTAACACTTACTCCAACAAAGATAATTTTCGTCCGAGAAATTTTTCAAGGAAAGGAAATTTTTTTCGGAAAGCAGCTGGGAGCCCAAAAGGTTTTCCAGCTCCAAGGAAATAAGTTCAAAGAACCTTGTACAAACTGTAAATATAAGTCCCCAGGTAGGGGCACGTTTGCTAATGTTTCACAGGAAGTGGACAAAGATCACAGGAGATCAATGGGTTTTAGAAACTTTACTGGAAGGACTAAAACTGGAGTTTATGAGTCATCCATGTTTAAACATAAAAGAGACAAGTGTTCCAAGATATGGTATTCACGAGTCGGTTATTTTAACAGAAATAAGTGTTTTATTAGAAAAAATGTTATAGAACATGTTCCTGTTGGGCAAGAAAACTTGGGTTATTACAGCACAGTTTTCGTAGTTCCAAAACGACAAGGAGGTTTGCGACCAATTCTCAATCTGAAACCTCTAAACCAAATAGTAGTGCCTCATCATTTCAAGATGGAAACACTCCGTTCAATTATTAAAAAACAATATGATAGTAAATATGATATTTCAGAGACTGGGAACTCCAAGTATAGATCTGTTTGCAACAGCTCAGAACAAAAAGTTAGCAGTTTATTGCTCTCCGGTTCCAGGCATAGCAGCATTTCAAGTAGATGCTCTAACTGTAAATTGGAGCGGCATGTATGCATATGCATTTCCTCCTCCAATCCTTGTTCCTCGGATATTACAAAAGATTCGAGAAGAAAAGACAGTTGTTCTTCTAATAGCACCAATGTGGCCAAGACAATCTTGGTATCCTCAGATGTTGGATCTACTGATAGATATTCCAATAAAACTACCACTTCTGCCAGATCTGCTTTCACAAATTCACAATCGAATACAAATATTTCATCAGAGTCCAGAAACATTAAATCTTGTGGCATGGAAACTATCAAATTGCGTCATAAGTCAAAAGGGTTTTCTGAAAAAACTGCAGAAATTATGGCAAATGCCAGAAAAACATCTACTCAAACAGTGTATGATGCAAGACTCAGAATATATGACAGTTGGTGTAAAGAACAAAATATCATTTCCACTTCTTCAACTATACCGGAAGTAGCAGAATTTTTGTTATATCTTTCTACTGTAAGAAAATGCAAACCACAGACTATTACAGGTTACAAGTCAGCCATAGCATTGATTCATAATAATGGATTAGAAATTTCAAACAGTTCTGAGTTATCATCATTGATTAAAGGGTTATTTAATATGAATCCACCAATTCGTCAATTGACCCCAAATTGGAATTTACCTTTAGTTTTATTGATGCTAACAAAACATCCTTTTGAACCTTTAGATTCAATTGAATTAAAGTTTTTAACATTCAAAACAGCTTTTCTAGTAGCTATTGCATCAGCCAGTAGAGTTAGTGAAATTCATAGCTTATCATTAGATGATGGACATTTCAGATTTGAAAAAAATGGAATTAAACTATTACCAAATATGCAGTTTCTTGCAAAAACACAGACTTTGAATAGGCCTTGGGAGCCATTATTCATTCCTTCATTTAATTCTTATGCAACTGATTCTGAGGATTTGAAACTATGCCCTTGCCGTGCATTAAGGATTTACATAAATAGAACAAAATCTATAAGGAAATCAAACAGACTGTTTGTTACTTATCAAAAAAATCATCATAAAGAAGCTTCAAAGGATTCTATTGCAAGATGGATTGTTAATACAGTGCGATATGCATATGAAAATGCAGATAAAGACACTTTAAAAACAGTAAGAGCACATGATACAAGAAGACTCTCTACTTCATGGGCTTTATTTTGTGGTGTATCAGCTGAAGAAATTTTAAAAGCAGCTCACTGGACATCTGAAACTACTTTCACTTCATTCTATTTGAAGGATGTTCCAGACCACCAGTCCATTTTTGCCAAGTCAGCAATTTTGGATTCTTTCAAGAGAGGAAGACAGAAATAGGTGAATATAATTTTTTAATTCCTTATTTGATTCCTTTCCCACCTCCTTTAGTAGGGCTGCAAATTCTTTTGCAAATAGTTAAGGAGGCAGGTAAGTGGAAATATTGAAGTGAACTAGGATTTTTGTGGGTAAAATCCTTGTTCATGAAATATTTACACTTACCTGCCTCACCCGCCCTCCTCCCCACTCGAGGAATTACTTTATATTGGTCTCGAGAAACTGAAGAGTTACGCAAGGGAGATAACTGGAGGTGTTACCGTATTTATATTAAAAAACTCGACAAACGTATGGGGAAGTAGAGGGAAATTGCAAATAGTTAAGGAGGCAGGTAAGTGTAAATATTTCATGAACAAGGATTTTACCCACAAAAATCCTAGTTTTGATTATTACCGGAATCTATTGATGTCATAAATATCGAAGAGAGTTAGTCAGTAGCTCCTCTGTTTCATTTTTTTCCAAATGTCGTATTTTGAATATCATGTGTATATCCGTTATCCTACAATAGCTTAATATTATCAATACCTCTTAAACTATGTAATTTGATTATATGGATAAATCCTTTCTATCCAAATGTTTTGTGTCAATTTATTGTTGTACAAAATAATGTGACAATATTTCAATTGCTTACATAACATGGTGGAAATGATTAAACTGATCACTAGTGCCTAAGATTTCTATACTCTAAACTTATAAACAGGAGTGTATGAAAGGCTGGCGGCATATGCCATTATATATATAAATTAAACATCTTTACAACGATGCGTTTTTGACTTGTTTTATGAAATGATTTCATGCAAAACTGATACATGTCTAAGTGTTTACAAAACGATAGTCCTCCTACGTATGCATCATTGCAATGACGTCACTCTAGTATATATACATATTGAAAAAGGGAACAATGCGACAGACAACGATATGATTTTCTCTGTTCATACAACGTACACCATATTCCTGACTTGGTAATGGATATTTGAAGAAAAATGGTCGGTTGAACTTGGCTTAATGCCTAGCCAAACCTCCCACTTATATAACAATGTTAAAAATACCGCTAAAATGACAACTTTACGTGACAGGAATACAGTACACATGCGCTAGTTTTTTTATTGGTAAAACTAAATAACAAATGTAAAACTCATATATACTGCAGAAGTGGGGATATCAGATGAACAAGATTCTGCATAGATACTTTCTTACGCATGGCTTTCATAGTATCGTAAATCTTTATCACATATGAGAAGAAGCTGCCTTCTGAATTCTGGAAACTTCGATTTTGTATGTAGTCGTTCTTCGAATCAAGTGTTTTTGACTTTTGACATCATATTCCAGGTGCCCTTCCTCTGAATCGTGTTTTAATGACTCTTTTCACAACTATGTCTCTGTCTATTGTGACACATGAGACCTTTGTATATATAAAAGGGGAAGATGTGGTTTTATTGCCAATGAGACAACTCCCCACAAGAGATCAAAATGACACAGAAATTAGCAACTACAGGTCACCGTACGGCCTTCAACAATGAACAAATCCCATACCGCATAGTCAGGCTATAAATGACAATGTAAAACAATTCAAACGAGAAAACCAACTATGTATATGTCTAGTTGTGAAATATGACCCTACGTTTTTTATGATTTAGACAAAAGTTTACATTCTGTGTATCTCGTATCCTCAGTTATTTACTTATATTCACATCCTTAAAAATCGTATAACAGATGTTTTGTTCTATTTTTTCAAATACTTAGTAAGTCCATTTTTAAAGAAAAGGATGCTTGTAACATATTTTATTTGCTCATTTTTAAAAGATGACTTTTTTTTAACGTCGGATGTCGACGGTTCTGTATATTTTAAATGCTTCTTCTGTTGATATATATCCTGTAAACGTCACCTATTTATTTGACTGAATATCTGCAATTTCGGTTCACGTGACGGGTTAGAACACAATAAAATATGTTTTTATTACAGAAATGAAACAAAACTGAAGTAAAAATATTCTCTTTAAATGAATAGTGTTGTTGAAAGGATAATTTTTAACACAACATGCTACAAATTAATACTGTACATGTTATGCTATATATATGGAAACCATGTATTGTTCTGTGTTTATCAAACAAGATATAACTATAAAACATATTGATACCGTCATTGACGTTAAAATAATTACATTCAATTTGTTTAAAAGATCAAATAAATATATTGCACAGTGTATCTTACAATGACACTGTGCTGTCATAACAGCTGCCTATCACAAACATAGTGTAAGTATAAAGTAAACAAATGTATGTTCAGTAATTCTTCTTGTTCACGATGTTTTTGTGTTAAAATTTAACTTATGATAAAGTCTTTAATCTTGAAAACTCGAGCATTCTTCTTGGAACACCCAAAAGAATAATTGCTATTTGCCAGATGTTTTCGAACTTTTTCCATAAATTTCTTATTTCTCTTTTTAAATTTACCACGTCTAACAAACACTTTTGCATTCTGTGCAATGGCTTGCTTAAGTTTCTCTCGAATGTGCTTTCGACCTACCAACTGTTTACACCATTTACCAGATGATGGCAATCCATTGACAACAGAAAACGTGACAGGATATTTCTTTTTCTTGTTGGGAGGTTGTACTGCAAACTCGTAGACAGCAGCATCTTCAAAGTCACGTGCAAATATCTGTTTAGTGACGTAGCCATTCAGCCATTTTGCCCATTCATCTTTTGTAGACAGCTTGACATTACTCATTGCCTGTTTCCATGGTGACCACTGAAGACGATTGAGTGGTTTTGTCGTTTTAAATTTGCGATCATTTCTTTTTTCTCTTGGAATGTCCTTTTGCTGCAGATAAAGACATAATTAATATATCTAATAGAATAATTAGATCTTTAAATGTGTATGTAGACCAATGAATAAAAATGTGCATTGCACGTAAACAGACAGAAAAAAAACCAAGAGCCTACATTTACTGTTGTTCGTTTTAAGTATTTTTATACACTAGAGCAACTGACTTTATTTCAAAATAGTAACGGGTTTGATGATATCTGATATTTACCGAATTGCAAAAAATAAGTTTTATCTCACTAATATGAATTAAGAAGATGTCGGGTCTCCGTAACTCAACGATTTTTAAAACATACCAAGAAAGAAAAAAAACGGTATTTAGGTGTATGTACAGTATGTAGATTTAGAACAAAATCACTTAAAATATTTAAAAAAAAAAAGAGATGTGAACTAATTCAAATAATAGAATATCAAAACTCTGTAATCAACACTAAATTCCTATAATGGTAAATCACTGAGATTTGACAAGAGACAACCATTGGCGGGGTTGCTGACGTGGAGAAGACACATGACCATGTGCTGAGTAATGTTATATTCTAAGATCTCCAACCTCCCCTTTTGTATCTCGATCTGAGGAATAACAAAAGGTACCTCGAGGAAATATCAATTAAAACAAGTACAGGAAAACATTATAAACTCTTTAATAACGGAACAATGGATAAAAATGCAAAACAAGTAAAACAGCAATGACCATTACAATCTGAAAGAATGCTCATAACAACTGACACCATCCTCAAGTACCTAAGCAGCTAGCTGATATGAAATAAAACCGTTTCAGACTCTAAATTCAGTTCTTTAAAAATGCACGTAATTTGGAGTCTACAGTAAATCCTTGTCTCATTGCTAATATTACCAAATCTCTTAATTATTATAAGGTTTTGTTTCATAATTTTTCTGTCTGATATTTCGGTGAAAACAATCCTTATATAGTGACTTAGATCTGTAGAAAAAAATAACCAACTTATAGTTTTGGTTATTTTATTGTATGATTTATAAATAAAATAAGGAGATACGGTTGCCAATAAGATAACTATTCACAAGAGTCCAAATGACAAGCACATGGATTAGAGCGACTATAGATCACCGTACTACCTTCAACAAAGAGTAAAACCTATACAGAATTTGGATAGTCACCTATAAAATGCCCAAACATAACAGAACTTGAAACAATTCAAAGGTAGAGAAACTCCATGTGCCTATTTTTGACAAAACAACAAACAAAAACTTGACAGACATCAACTTCAAGGTCATTCGTCAAAGAACTTGATAAATGGTTCTAATCATATTTTTTCTCTCGTTTTACAAATGTATGTAAAGATCAAGAAAACAAATACTTCACATACGTTATCCTCTCTTTTCCGTTTATCTTTCTCTTTCTTTGATCCTTTAGCTGCTGTTTTTGATGTTTTCCCTGTGAGTGCCTTCTTTCCAAGTTTTGTTGTTTTTAAGATTCTCGTCTTGTTTGTTTTCCCCTTTTTAGGAATAGTTACTGGACTTTTGAATAGCCCACCAGCTGTTCCAAATGGACCAGTACCAATTGGTTTTCCAAAAAGCCCCCCAATTGGTGGTACAAATCCCCCACCAGCTGTTCCAAATGGACCAGTACCAATTGGTTTTCCAAAAAGCCCCCCAATTGGTGGTACAAATCCCCCACCAAATGGTGCTCCAAACCCTCCAGCAGTTGGTGTTCCAAAGATACCACCACTAAATAAGCCTGTCTTAGTCTTCCCAGCAGCGGATGAGAGGCCATCAAACATTCCTGACAAATTTTTACTCAATTTCGAAATTCCATATTTCTCTTTCAGTTCGTCCTGGTAAGACTAAAATAATAATAAAATATAAAAAAAAAACCAAAAATTCCATTTGCTGTACAATGTGTTACCTTTATCATATTCGCTATGACTTTTTATAGAGTACTTTCAATTATATATAAATATATATTTAGTCTTAAACTTAAACTTAAATTAAAAGTAGTACCATTCAATCCTAACTTTACAGAAGCCCATAGGGGACATACAGAAAAATAATATTATATCGTTATATCAAATATTTATATCGTTATCTCGATATTTATATTTGTTTCGCTATCTCGATATAATTATATCGATATATCATAACGATTTATTTATATCGTTATATCATAGATAAAGATTTAATTATATCGAGATAACGATTTTTTTAAGATGTTCCCCTATGGGCTTCCGTATACTTTCATAAATAGTTCATCGCTACCTTGCTGATTATAAATTCAATCATTACTTAAACGTGATTAAATAAAATTTCATCGCCGCCTTCCCAATTCGAAATTCAATCATTACTCACACTTAATAAATCATCATCTCCTTCCCAATAACAATTTCAAGCATTACTTACACTTGATCAATAATAGTAATCGCCGCCTTCCCTTTACCAATT
Organism: Mytilus edulis; assembly: GCF_963676685.1. Classification (NCBI taxonomy): domain Eukaryota; kingdom Metazoa; phylum Mollusca; class Bivalvia; order Mytilida; family Mytilidae; genus Mytilus; species Mytilus edulis. The sequence goes on along the minus strand of NC_092344.1, from coordinate 83,765,628 downwards.
TTAATCATTAATTACACTTAATAGTTAATCGACGCCTTCCCTTTACCAATTTTAACCATTACTTACACTTAATAGTTAATCGCCGCCTTCCCTTTACAAATTTTAACCATTACTTACACTTAATAGTTAATCGCCGCCTTCCCTTTACCAATTTTAACCATTACTTACACTTAATAGTCCATTGACACCCTCCCGATAACAATTTTAATCATTACTTACACTTAATAGTTCATTGCCGTCTTCCCGATAACAAATTCCATCATTACTTACGCGTAATTAATAATAATTAATCGCCGCCTTCCGTTATGCAAATGTTAACCCTTACTTACACCTAATAGTTCATTGCCACCTTCCCAATAACAATTTCAATCATTACTTACACGTTATTAATAATAGTTAATCGCTGCCTTCTCTTTACCAATTTTAATCCTTACTTACACTTAATAGTTCATCGCCGCCTTCTCGATAACAAATTGACATCATTAAATCAAAAATCAGGTTAAAGTTTTCCAATGTTATCATTAGCCCATCCGTTCTTTGTGCCAGTTCTTGGTAAAACTTCAGTTTTAGAGGTATATTCACTTTTACAGCAACGCCATAGACCTTGACTCCCTAAAACATCCAAATATATAAGGCATCACGTGTATGACATGCTTATTTATCTTCAAAGCTCAACTGGTTTTATGGCAATATTTGAAGTGCAGATAGAATAGATCAAGTGTAATACAGACTGGGGCAAACATGGAAGCTTAAAAAAAACAAAAACAAAAAAAAACAACAAACTACTGTTTGATAATCATCATGGAGTTTATCGAGATGTTAGGATGCCTCGGTGGGCGAGTGCTCCAAATAGTTTATTTACTGTGTCGTCAAAACTGAGGTTGTGAGTTCGAATCTCGCAAGCAGCAGGTGCGTACCGGTCAACCCAGCTTCCTCGACCAATAAAAACAGACAGTCACGATGTACCCAATAGTGGTGTTTAGTAAAAACAATCAATCATCAGGTAACAATGAGACAACACATGTAACAAGTCTTGGGTATAGACATTCCGATCACGAAGAACATTTGTTTGGAATGGTAAATTCAGAATTCTGCTCAGAAATTAAATACTAAGTAATTTACCAGGAGAAGGCAATATTAATCAAGACGACTGAACATAACTAAATATGGTCATAAAAAAAATATAAATAAATTTATTACCATATCTTTTAACTTGGTGCATTCATTACGCCAGTTTATATCATTTGTAAAGTCGCCATATTTGTACCCTGGTTCGTGTGGAAGGTCATCTCCTATCATCACAAGAGAACGTTTGCTACCTGGAGTCCATGACAAAACTTCTGTAGCACGCATCAAAACAAGTTCGTAACATTCAGGACCATCACCACCACCCGTATCTCCACAACTATTTACAAAGTCATGAAGTTCTGGAAGTGTTGCCCCAAAATCTATCCACTTAATAATGTAATTATCTTTGTCGCAGTAATCGCCATGAGCAAAAATAGCTATTCGTATTCCAGGTACATCTGACTGGAGTTTTTGTACAATGTCCTTGATTCTTCCTTTCACTTCATTTAAAGCTGCCCTCATTGATCCTGTAGTATCAAATGAAAAAGCAATCTCAACAAGTCCTCCAGGGGGTAATGGTGTCAGCGATGGAGCTATCGCAGCCCTGGAACTTGTCTTTCGTGATAACTTCTTTGACAATGTGCTTCTTCCTGACAAACTTTTTCTCAAAGATGAGACTACTGCTTCTCCTGACTCAGAGAAAGGGGACGTGTGATCTACTTCCGTTATATCAACGTCTCCACCGATGTCGTCATCAGTTATCACGCCGGTTTTTCCAACATGTGACCCAGAATCCAATGCAATTGCCGTTGTTGCGATATCGCTAACTTCTTTTGTGATAGAGGCTTTCTTCGTAAGCGATGGAACTTTTGACAGAGAAGATTTGATAGAGGTACCTTTCTTTGATAATGAAGGTTTTATCAGTGACGACGTACTTGATGCTGATGAAACCAAAGAAATTGTTTTACTTGATTGACTAGTAAAACGGCGTTTAGCTTTGAGTATTTTTCTCGGTGGATTCTCATTTGGGGGATCCATTGGTAGTGTTGGTTGCCTCCGTAAACTCGGGGCATCCATCTCCATGCTATTTTAACTTTAAAAACTGTGAAAACATAAAAACAAAGTTTACGGGTGTGTTGATTTGTTATTTTGCCAAGTTATGTTTTGTTTTGTTTTGTTTGATTTTGTTTTGTTACCGGTATTGTTTTGGTTTTATTTGTGTGTTTTTCGTATTTGTTTTGTTTTGTTTTTGTTTTATCCTTATTTTTAGTTTTACTTTTTGGTTTTTTTTAAATTGTCTCTTTAAACATTATGTTAAATAATGCCCTATTTATCGCCCTTTATCATGTTTAGTACATTGAAGTTATTGCTGATTGTTTGCTATTTCTATTATCTCGTCCAAATCAAAGTCTAATTTAAATTATTTCATATTGTTTATAAGTGGTATTTAAAACTTTGATAATCTGAATGCATTATTAAAGCAATAACATGTTTTACTTGGTAACAGATTAATGGATTAATTCTAGTTATCAGAAATCTGTCTGCATATTTAAAGGAATACAATCAAAAGTTAAAAATATATAAACTTTCTGAAGCTAATTATATCAGTCAGATTATTATTATAAATATACACCGACCTATAAAATATGCACATTCAGGTGACTTTTTTATGCGTATTTAAAAATGTCTCTCCCCTCCTTATTTTATCGTATTTTGCCTATATTTTTTTCATATGATTACCCAAGATATTCATAATATTCGTGATATTATAACCTTTCCCCCTTACCTTTCCCAAATGATAATTTACTCCTTCTATTAATCGGGTATGTATGTCTATTCGTTTCTCTCCAGATTTAACTTATAACAAATACAAATGTTGAAGGGCAATCGATATAAATAAGTTACCAGTTCAGTCATGTTAGTGTATTGCTGATGTCAGCATATTTTCCCAATAATTGCATATATAGTTGGTTTAAACATATTTATTTATAGTGGATTGGGAAACAAGTTTTACAACTTATAATAGTTATATATAGTTATAATTGATTTTTCTTTGTATATATATAACTTTTAGAATTTAAAGGGTTAAACATGTTTAAAGACGTCACATGATCTATTTATATATATCAATTAAACATCTTTACAACGGTGCGTTTTTGACTTGTTTTATGAAATGATTTCATGCAAAACTGATGTCTAAGTGTTTAAAAACGACAGTCCTCCTTCGTATGCATCATTGCAATGACTTCCCTCTTACGTATTGAAAAAGGGAACAATGTGACATGCAGACAACTATATGATTTTCTCTGTTCATACAACGCACACCATATTCCTGACTTGGTAATGGATATTTGAAGAAAAATGGTGGGTTGAAGTTGGCTTAATGCCTAGCCAAAACTCCCACTTATATAACAATGTTAAAAATACCGCTAAAATGACAACTTTACGTGACAGGAATACAGTACAAATGCGCTAGTTTTTTTTATTGGTAAAACTTTTAATAACAAATGTAAAACTCATATACATGTATACTGCAGTAAGTGAGTATCAGATGAACAAGATTCTGCATAGATACTTTCTTACGCATGACTTTCATAGTGTCGTAAATCTGTATCACAGATGAGAAGAAGCTGCCTTCTGAATTCTGGAAAATTCGAGTTTGCATGAGTATCATACTGCTTTTGCTAGTTTTCTATTTACATTGTAGTATGTTATGACTTCCAATCAACAACGGGTATTACTAGTTGAAGCAGAAACTAAGTACCTCTTCTAAATCACAGATTTCATCTAGCGATTTTTGTGGAATTCGCGTTACTTACTCGTTAGTATTCTACTAAAAATATTTCCATTTCTATTTTTTATTTTGTCTTATTTCTTTTGGCCATTTTGTATGTAGTCGTTCTTCGAATCAAGTGTTTTTGACTTTTGACATATATTCCAGACGCTTTCCTCTGAACCGTGTTTTAATGCCCCTTTTCACAACTATGTATCTGTCTATATTCCAGACACCCTTTCTCTGAATCGTGTTTTTTGAATGATTCTTTTCACAACTATGTCTCTGTCTATTGTGACACATGAGACCTTTGTATATATAAAAAAGGAAGATATGGTTTTATTGCCAATGAGACAACTCTCCACAAGAGACCAACATGAGACAGAAATTAACAACTATAGGTCACCGTACACCTTCAACAATGAGCAAATCCCATACCGCATAGTCAGCTATAAAAGGCCCCGAAATGACAATGTAAAACGATTCAAACGAGAAAACTAACTGGGTCATTATCAAAAAAACATGCAAAACTATGTTATTGGGTCTTTTTAAGTCACAGACATGAACATATATGAAAATAACACTTGCATATTTTAGATATGAATGTTTTGTGATACACAATATACAGTTTACAGTATGAAAAGTTAAAAAAAACATCCTTAATGTTTTCTTAAACCCTTGGAGATAAAATTGAGAATGGAAATGGGGAATGTGTCAAAGAGACAACAACCCGACCAAATAAAAAACAACAGCAGAGGGTCACCAACAGGTCTTCAATGTAGCGAGAAATTCCCGCACCCGGAGGCGTCCTTCGGCTGGCCCCTAAACAAATATATACTAGTCCAGTGATAATGAACGCCATACTAATTTCCAAATTGTACACAAGAAACTAAAATTAAAATAATACAAGACTAACAAAGGCCAGAGGCTCCTGACTTGGGACAGGCGCAAAAATGCGGCGGGGTTAAACATGTTTGTGAGATCTCAACCCTCCCCCTATACCTCTAACCAATGTAGAAAAGTAAACGCATAACAATACGCACATTAAAATTCAGTTCAAGAGAAGTCCGAGTCTGATGTCAGTAGATATAACCAAAGAAAATAAAGAAAATAACAATAATACATAAATAACAACAGACTACTAGCAGTTAACTGACATGCCAGCTCCAGACTTCAATTAAACTGACTGAAAGATTATGATTTCATCATATGAACATCAGGCACAATCCTTCCCGTTAGGGGTTTAGTATCATACCATCATAACATATATGAGAAGAACATAACCCGTGTCATGCCAACAACTGTTTTTAGAATAAATGTCTTTAGTTCCGATTCAAAGACCTTATCAGTTACTCAATATTAACGCCAAAATATGCAATCTTTAATGACTTGACAACAGTATCATAATTATATCCCTTCTTAATAAGTCTTTTCAAAGATTTTGTAAGTTTCTGAGGTGAATACTGACACCTTTGTGCTTTATAAAGAATATTTCCATAAAAAAATGGATGTGAAATACCTGAACGTATTAGAAGTCTGCATGTTGAGCTATATTTACGAATGATGTCTTTATACCGATGATAACATTTAGTAAATGTTTTGACTAGTTTGTGATATCGAAAACCCTGGTGTAATAATTTTTCAGTAATACATAAATTTCTCTCGTTAAAATCTAAAAAATTGTTACATACACGAGCGAATCGTACAAGTTGAGATATATAAACACCGTAAGATGGTGACAAGGGAACGTCACCATCTAAAAACGGATAATTTACGATAGGAAATGAAAAATCATCCCTTTTATCATAAATTTTAGTATTCAGCTTTCCATTAGTGATAAAGATATCAAGATCGAGAAAAGGGCAGTGGTCATTGTTAGTATTAGCTTTATTTAAAGTAAGTTCAACAGGATAAATTTCATTAATATACATACTGAAGTCGTCATTATTGAGAGCCAAAATATCATCCAAATATCTAAAAGTATTATTAAATTTGTTTATCAGATGTTGTTTCGATGGGTCTTTGCTTATTTTTGTCATATATTGTAACAATACAAAAACAGGTCCGCAATAAGTGGTGCACAGTTAGTCTCCATTGGAATTCCGATAATCTGACGATATACGGAATCCCCAAAGCGAACAAAAATGTTATCTAGTAAAAATTCAAGGGCATATATAGTATCAAAGCATGTCCAATTAACATAGTTTTTTGGTTTATTGCTACTAAAAAATGACCTAAAAGAGTTTGAACACATATATTCACATTCTGATTTTTTGAATGCCCATTTAATTAGGTGTGTGATTTTTTTCTTAATGAGAATGTGAGGCAATGTGGTATACAGGGTAGAAAAATCAAAACTTTGAACAGATTCAAAATCACCAATATAAGCATGCAATTTATCAAGTACTTCCAACGAGTTCTTGACACTCCAAAAGTAATTTATTCCACTATTTTCGAAGGCCTTATTTGAACAATTTATTATCAGGTTTTTAATTGTACCAAGTGTGCTGGTAAGAAGAATAGACAATTTAGTAGTTGAACAATGGCTTGAAGGCGAAATAAATCTATATTTGTAAGGGGTTTTGTGTAGCTTCGGAAACCAATACATAGTTGGGACTTTCATTGTATTTGGCTCTGCTTGTAAAGCGGTTGCTAAAAGTTTATGTTTGTTACAGATGTCGTTTTCTGAAAATGGAGTCAGTTGGAATGTTGGTGAATTGGTGATTTCTTTTTTCAAAACCTCAATGTAAAATTTACGTCAAACAATAATAATATTATTAGCAGCTTTATCGGCCGGGACAAAAACAAATTCCTTGGCTAGTTCTTTTAGTTTATGTTTGATACGAGAAATAGGTTTATTGTGGATAGCCAGAATTAACGGTTATTTTTTTACTACAAATCCTTTCAGACTTGAAATAGGACTGTTATTCATATGATTTGTTTTTTTGATTTATCACTTTTTATTGCATTCTGATACATACAAACATTTTTTTTTAATGATTTAGGAGGTGTATGTTGGTTTTATAATAAAAATTTCACCAAAAGGAAATGTTACATTTTTTAAGTCAAGGGTGTAACCAAAGAACAAATTAGTAGGATAAGAGTTATCTTTCGCAAGATTTGGGCATTTACAACAGTTTCTCCCTTAGCAGTATTATCTGTAAGCATGTTTTGAAAAAAAAAAAAACAATTGTGTTGAAAATTTTGTGAAAAAATCTTAAAAGTAAGTAAAAGCTATATCATAATTGAAAATACTGTCCATGGTGTACCCTTATACAAATCTTTTTTTGAAAACATTTCCTGAACTTTGAATTATGAAATATATTGAATATAGAAACATGCACCAGGAACAACATATAGAACAGGGGAATGGAGCACTTATTTCGTAACTAAATCATAAAATACACCTTAAATCATTGGTGTTACTGTCAATGGTGAGACCATATTAATAAAATAACACCATTGACCGGTTTAGTAACACCACTGAATATATCATGACAATCAGCATTGTTTTGTGTTTCTTTCATGCTTAACAAGCGAAACATCATATTATTTACCAAAAACAATACTTATTTAACAATGTTTTAACAATATCATGTATTACATATACAAAGTTTTCACAAACTGATGTATGCTGGTAACACCAATGACACTATTTAGTACACTATTGACATTTTTATGCCCCACCTACGATAGTAGAGGGGCATTATGTTTTCTGGTCTCTGCCTCCGTTCGTCCATTCGTCCGTTCGTTCGTCCGTTCGTTCGTCCCGCTTCAGGTTAAAGTTTTTGGTCGAGGTAGTTTTTGATGAAGTTGAAGTCCAATCAACTTGAAACTTAGTACACATGTTCCCTATGATATGATCTTTCTAATTTTAATGTCAAATTAAAGTATTGACCCCAATTTCATGGTCCACTGAACAAAGAAAAAGATAGTGTGAAGCTCAGGTTAAAGTTTTTGGTCAAGGTAGTTTTTGATGAAGTTGAAGTCCAATCAACTTGAAACTTAGTACACATGTTAACTATGATATGATCTTTCTAATATTAATGCCAATTTTAAAGTATTGACCCCAATTTCACGGTCCAGTGAACATGTAAAATGATGTGCGAGTGGGGCATCCGTGTACTATGGACATATTATTGTTAGTTATTGATGTTATGTTATATAATTTGAGATATTTTAGCCTAAGAATATTTTTTTTTTATCTTTTTCTTTTGCTCGGTGTTCTTGGCTCTGTGTTCAGAACTTAATAAAGGTGAAATTTGAAATGTGATGTCAATGGTGATACTTTTGTGTCATTGGAGTTACTGAAGGGTCAGTGGTGTTACTATATAAAAATGCGACATTTTTTTTTATTTTCATCGACATTTTTTTTTATTTTCATTCATAAATATAAGTGTTTTTAGGTCGTGTACAAAGATTAGGTATATTATTATCATTTAATCTTACACAATTCACATATATTCATTTTAAGTGCATATTTTAGTATTTACAACGGCCATGATTAGGACAGCCAACTTTTTTACGACAATGTATTCTGAAATTTTTTTTGAATAGAATGCACAGCTATATGAATATGTCAATAAGTCGTAATTTTAACCTAAGCAACAAATTTGAACAGCTGTTTGATGTTAAACAATAATATTTAGTAGCTAAATGTATGCTTTAAATTGGTAACACGTACCATTGACACGATTCTATCAAAGCATGACCTAAAATTGTTTAAATTGAAGGAACTCTTCATTTTTCCCATTGCATATTTCTGAATATCGTTGCTTCTGTACTATAGAATAGCGGAACACATTTAAATGTTTTAAATAATGACATCATTTTTCAAAATGTTACCTCGTCGAAATTTGCACTTTTTTTTTAATGACCCAACTATGTATATGTATATTGTGACCTATGACCCTACGTTTTTTATGATCGAGACAAAATTTTCCATTCTGTGTTTATTTCGTATCCTCAGTTATTTACTTTAATATATTCACATCCTTAAAAATCGTATAACAGAAGTTTTGTTCTATTTTTTCTAATACTTAGTTCGTCCATTTTTAAAGAAAAGGATGCTTGTAACACATTTTTTTGGCTCATTTTTAAAAGTTGACCTTTTTTTTTAACGTCGGATGTCGACGGTTCTGTATATTTTAAATGCTTCTTCTGTTGATATATATCCTGTAAACGTCACCTATTTTTTGACTGGATTTCTTCAATTTCGGTTCAGTGACTGGTTAGAACACAATAAAAATATGTTTTTATTACAGAAATGAAACAAAACTGATGAAAATATTGTCTCTTTCAAATGAATAGTGTTATTGAAAGGATAATTTTTAACACAACATGCTACAAATTAATACTGTACATATATGTTATGCTATGGAAACCATGTCTTGTTCTGTGTTTATCAAACAAGATATAACTATAAAACATATTGATACCATCATTGACGTAAAAGTAATTACATTCAATTTCAATTGAATTTGTTTAAAAGATCAAATAAATATATTACACAGTGTATCTTACAATGACACTGTGCTGTCATAACAGCTGCCTATCACAAACATATTGTAAGTATATAGTAAACAAATGTATGTTCAGTAATTCTTTTTGTTCACGATGTTTTTGTGTTAAAATTTAACTTATAATAAAGTCTTTAATCTTGAAAACTCGAGCATTCTTCTTGGAACACCCAAAAGGATAATTGCTATTTGCAAGATGTTTTCGAACTTTCTCCATAAATTTCTTATTTCTCTTTTTAAATTTTCCACGTCTAACAAACACTTTTGCATTTTGTGCAATGGCTTGCTTAAGTTTTTCTCGAATGTGCTTTCGACCTACCAACTGTTTACACCATTTACCAGATGATGGCAATCCATTGACAACAGAAAATGTGACAGGATATTTCTTTTTCTTGTTTGGAGATTGTACTGCAAACTCGTAGACAGCAGCATCTTCAATGTCACGTGTAAATATCTGTTTAGTGACGTAGCCGTTCAGCCATTTTGCCCATTCATCTTTTGTAGACAGCTTGGCATTACTCATTGCCTGTTTCCAGGGTGACCACTGAAGACGATTGAGTGGTTTTGTCGTTTTAAATTTGCGATCATTTCTTTTTTCTCTTGGAATGTCCTTTTGCTGCAGATAAAGACACATAAATATATCTAATAAAATAATAAGTTCTTTAAATATGTATTTATAAATATGTTCATTGCATGTAAACAGATAGAAAAAAAACCAAGAGCCTACATTTACTGTTGTTCGTTTTAAGTATTTTTATACACTAGAGCAACTGACTTTATTTCAAAATAATAACGGGTTTGATGATATCTGATATTTACCGAATTGCCAAAAATAAGATCCAAATCACTGAAAATTTAAAAAAAATAGTTGTAAATAAATCAAAATAATAGAATATCGAAACTGACGTGGAGCAGACACATGAACATGTGCTGAGTTAAATTTTATTTTAGGATCTCAAGTCTCCCCTTGCATATCTCGATCTGAGGAATAACAAAAGGTTACATTAAATTTAGGAAATGTCTATTACAACAACTACAGGAAAACATCAACCTCTATAATAACGGTACAATAGATAAAAAAACACAAAAACAAGTAAAACAGCAACGACCAACACCCTAACAAAGAATGCTGGCAATAACATCCTCAAAGTACCTAACCAGCTGATATGAAATCAACCCGTTCCACACTTTAATATCAGTGACTGTACTTCAAAGTAGATTTCATACAGCAATATCATGCACAGGACAGGACCAGTTGCTTATATGCACGTCATTTGGAGTCTAGTGGATAATTGTCTCATTGCTACGTATACCACATCTCTTTATTTTATAAGGAAGACACGATCATGTGCAATGTCCAGATCCAGAATTTTGTACATAATGTAATCGCAATAAAGACTAGACAAAGTGATGCCCCCACACTCCACTCTGAAGTACTTGTATTATAACAAAGTCAATGTAGGACTTTCTTTGAGATATTATTGTGTCTGGGAGACACAATTGATGCCCCCGCAGATGTACAGTGTAATTTAACATTTAACCGCTTATACCCCCCCCCAAAAAAAATGTCCAACTATCAACTATATGGAAACGCTCCTCTTATGCAAGTTAATACTCCCAAAAATGACAAAGTTCAACTATCTCACAAAAGAGCACATATTAATATAAATCAAAACCCTGACCACATGCACACCTTCAATATATGTACAAACAGCCAGCAAAGTGAAAAATTCCTAGCATTCAAACTGGAGGAGGAATTAGCTGGAAACGCCCCTCTCATGCAAGTAAATACTTCAAAAAATGACAAAGTTCGATCAACTATCTCCAAAACAGCAAATATTAATATAAATCAAACCCTGGCCACATGCACACCTTCAATATATGTACAAACAGCCAGCAAAGTGAAAAATTCCTAGCATTCAAACTGGAGGAGGAGTTAGCTGGAAACGCCCCTCTCATGATACTCCAAAAAATGACAAAGTTCAACTATCTCCAAAACAGCAAATATTAATATAAATTAAAACCCTGGCCACATGCACACCTTCAATATATGTACAAACAGCCAGCAAAGTGAAAAATTCCTATCATTCAAACTGGAGGAGGAGTTACTGGAAACGCTCCTCTCGTGCAAGTAAATGCTCCAAAAAATGACAAAGTTCAACTATCTCCCAAAAGACCAAATATTAATAAAAACCAAAACCCTGACCATATGCACACCTTCAATATATGTACAAACAGACAGCAAAGTGATAACTTCCTAGGATTCAAACTGTAGGAGGAGTTATGCGGAATAACTATATACCCATCGGGAAATTTTACGGACGGACGGACAGACGGACGGGCGGAAGGACGGACAGAGGTAAAACAATATGCCCCCAACTTTCAGTTGCGGGGGCATACAAATTTTAGTCTTGCTAAAATAACAATATAAAGCTGAGCGTGAAACATTTCTTATTGGATTTCTTTGTTTGTATGCTGATGGAAATCTAAGAAGTCACAAATAACCACGCCATATGGAAAATATAAATATACCTTATACACTTTATCCTTATTTGATGCTTCATAAAAGGATTGCAACACTGAAATTAAGAAAATATCGGGAAATTTATAGTACGCGATATAAAATTAATTGGGCGGCGAGAGACACAATTTTTTCGAAACAATTTTTTTTCCCTACTGAGCGCATACAAATGCAAATTCACTAAAACGTGTTAGATTTTCATATTTTTTATCTTTTGGTTTTATGATTTTTGTTTCTTTGGTGTTTTAGTGAACATAAAAAAAACAGTAAAAGGGATCATACATATCTAGTGTCCAACATTTAAAAACTAACCGACATAGTTTTGGTTAAACAATAAGATGTATTATATGATTAAAAATAAAATAAGGAGATATGATTTGCCAATGAGACAACTATTCACCAGAGTCCAAATGACACGCACGTAGATTTAAACGACTATATATCACCGTACGACCTTCAACAAAGAGCAAAACCTAAACAGTATATGGATAGTCACCAATAAAAGGCCCCGACATGACAAAACTTGAAACAATTCAAACGTGGAGAAACCCAATGGTCTGATTTTTGACAAAACAATAAACGAAAAACAAATGTGACGGACATCGACTTAATGTTCATTCGTAAAAAACTGGAAATAAATGGTACGAACGATAATTTCTTCTCTCGTTTTATGTAAAGATCGAGAAAACAAATACTTTACATACGTTATCCTTTCTTTTCTGTTTTCTTTTTTCTTTCTTTGGTCCTTTAGCTGCTGTTTTTGGTGTTTTCCCTATGAGTGCCTTCTTTCCAAGTTTTGTTGTTTTTATGGTTCTCATCTTGTTTGTTTTCCCCTTTTTAGGAATAGCACCTGGACTTCCGATCATTCCAAATAGCCCACCAGTTGGTGTTCCAAATAGACTAGTACCAATTGGTGTTCCAAAACCCCCACCCATTGGTGTTCCAAGACCCCCACCAAATAAACCTGTCCTGGTTGTACCAGCAGCGGATGAGAGGCCACCAAACATTCCGGACAAATTTTTACTCAATTTCGAAATTCCATATTTCTCTTTCAACTCATCCTGATAAGCCTAGAATAAGAATAAAATGTAAAATAAATAGCCATTTGCTGTACAGTGTGTTATCTCATATTATTCGCTAGGACTTTTTTATATAACTTTCAATTTCCTTATATAGTCTTCAACATTAACTAAAATTAAAATAGTACCGTCCAATGATTACTTACACTTAATAGCTCATCGCCGCCTTCCCGATAGCAAATTGACATCATTAAATCAAATATCAGGTTAAAGTTTTCCAAAGTTATCATAAGTCCATCCGTTCTTGTTGCCAGTTCTTGGTAAAAATTCTGTGCATGGATACCTGCTTTTACAGCAACGCCATAGACCTTGACTCCCTAAATCATTCAAATATATAAAGAAAATAGTGTATGACTTACTTAATTAATCTCTAGTTTTCTCAATTAAAACATGTATTCATCACATAAATGTAGATATTTTACTCAAAATTTCACATTCAAACTAAAATAATTTGTTCTTTAATCTGATAAATATTTATTCATTTGTTTTTTGATTCATTTCATTTCATCGTTCCTATGGAACCAGCATTATATAAACGACAACAAAAAAGAAACTCATAACACACTTGACAAATCCACAATATGACATTCAACAACGCACGCTATTGTCCTAAATCGTTAACAGAAACTGTAAAAAATAGTGTTTCCCGTTCTGTGTGCCCATTTGTCCCTTATAGGTTTAAGGCAGTTTACCGCTAAGTTGTTGTATCGACGACTTGAAATTTAATACACATGTTGATTATGATGTTAACTGTTTTTTTTAAATATATCTGCCAAAAAAGGGTTTTGATTAAGATTTCGGGGAACATGGAAATGTGATGGTGCGAGCGGGGTATGGTGTCCCATATCATATTCTTGTTTTTGTTTGCTTTTTTTTTATATATCTTAAAAGCTCAAGTGGTGTGATGGCAATATTTGAAGTGCAGATAGCAATGTTCACTTGAAGAGTGAAACAGACTGGAAAAACATAAAAACGATAAACAAACTTTAATTAACCCTACTGTTTAATAATCATCATGAAGTTCATCTATTAAACTGTGATGAGGAATCGGTGGCCGAGTGGTCTAAATTGTTCATTTATTGTATCACTTGCCTGTCAAAACTGAGGTTGTGAGTTCGACACCCGCACGTAGCAGGTGCTATCCGCGCAACCCAGCTTCCTCAACCAATAAAAAATGTCAGCCACGGTGTAGCCGATAGTGGCGTTTAGCACCAACAATCAATCATCACGTAACAGTGTGACAAGCCTTTGGTATAGATATTCAGATCACGAAGAACATTTGTTTGGATTTCAAAATTCTGCTCAAAATTAAATAATGTGCCAGGAGAAGGTAATATTAATCAGGGCGTCTTAACATAACTGAATATTGTAATGAATAAATTTATTACCATATCTTTCAACTTGGTGCATTCATTACGCCAGTCAATATCATTTGTAAAGTCGCCATATTTGTACCCTGGTTCGTGTGGAAGGTCATCTCCTATGAGGACAAGAGAACGTTTGCTACCTGGAGTCCATGACAAAACTTCTGTTGCACGCCTCAAAACAAGTTCGTAACATTCAGGACCATCACCACCACCTGTATCTCCACAATTATTTACGAAGTCATGAAGTTCTGGAAGTGTTGCTCCAAAATCAATCCATTTTATAATGTAATCATCTTTGTCGCAGTAATCGCCATGAGCAAAGATAGCTATTCGTATTCCAGGTACATCTGACTGCAGTTTTTGTACAATGTCTTTGATTCTTCCTTTGACTTCATTTAAAGCTGCGCTCATTGATCCTGTAGTATCAAATGAAAAAGCAATCTCAACTAGTCCTCCAGGTGGTAATGGATGCAGCGGTGGAGCTAACGTAGCAGTGGAACTTTTCTTTCGGGATAACTTCTTTGACAATGTTCTACTTCCTGACAAACTTTTTCTCAAAGATGAGACCACTGCTTCTCCGGTCTCAGAAAAAGGGGACGTGTGATCTACTTCCGTTATATCAACGTCTTCACCGATGTCGTCTTCAGTTATCACTCCGGTTTTCCCAATATGTGACCCAGAATCCAGTGCAATTGCCGTTGTTGCGATATCGCTTACTTCTTTTGTGATAGAAGCTTTCTTCGTAAGCGACGGAACTTTGAATAGAGAAGATGATGTTACACTTCTTTTACTTGACATAGATGTGATAGAGGTACCTTTCTTTGATAACGAAGGTTTTATCAGTGACGACGTACTTGATGCTGATGAAACCAAAGAAACTGTTTTACTAGATCGACTAGTAAAACGGCGTTTAGCTTTGAGGATTTTTCTCGGTGGATTCTCATTTGGAGGATCCATTGGTAGTGTTGGTTGCCTCCGTAAACTTGGGGCATCCATCTCCATGTTATTTTAACTTTGAAAACTGTGAAAACATAAAACCCAAGTTTACAAATATGTTGATTTGTTATTTTGTTTTGTTTTGTTTTGTTTTGTTTTGTTTTGTTTTGTTTTGTTTTGTTTTGTTTTGTTTTGTTTTTGTTTTTGTTTTTGTAATTTGTTTTTGTATTTTTTTCTTTCTTTTAATTTTCTCCTTAAATATTATGTTAAGTAATGCCCTATTTAACGCCCACATGTTTAGTACATTGAAGTTATTGCTGATTGTTTGCTATTTCTATTATCTCGTCCAAATCAAAGTCTAATTTAAATTATTTGATATTGTTTATACATTATAAGTGTGATTTAAAACTTTAGTAAATTAAATGCATTATTAAAGCAATTACATATTTTACTTGGTAACAGATTGATGGATTAATTCTAGTTATCATAAATCTTTCTAGATATTTGAAGCAATACAATCAAAAATTAAAAATATATAAACTTTCTGAAGCTAATAATATCAGTCAGATGATTATTATAAATATACACCGACCTATAAAAATATGCACATTCAGGTGATTTTTTAAGCGTATTAAAAAATCTCTCTCCCCTCCTTATTATATCGTATTTTGCCTATATTTTTTTTATATATGATTACCCAAGATATTCATGATATTTATGTAATTTTTAACCTTTCCCCCTTACCTTTCCCAAATGATAATTTACTCCTTCTATTTATCGGGTATTTACGTCTATTCGTTTCTCTCCAGATTTAACTTATAACAAATACAAATGTTGAAGGGTAATCGATATAAATAAGTTACCAGTTCAGTCATGTTAGTCACGGTATTGCTGATGTCAGCATATTTTCCCAATAATTGCATATATTGTTATGATTGATTTTTTTCTGTATATATCTTTTAGAATTTAAAAGGTTTGAAAGACGAGCTTAAACATGTTTAAAGACTTGTAAGTGTTTATTCTTTCGACTCTTTTGAAAGAATCGAAATTTGGTCCAGTTGATAATTACCGGATTCTTTTGATAATTTTTGCTTGCTGAAGGGATGACATAAAAAAAAATCAATGAAGGATAAAAAACTATATTCAAATAGTATAGGGGTGGGGGGGGGGGTGGGGGTTAAAAAAATTTGCTGCAAGGTTTGTTTAATTGACATCGATTTTATATATATATATCCTTATTGGTCAATCAATTTTTCCCAAATTAAGTTAGGAGGGGGGTAGGGGGTCAGTGAAAAAAACTATATGAATTAAGTTTTTTTTTATCCTACATTTAACTTTTGATGTCGTCCCTAACATCCAGTGGGAAATAGTTCGTGTGATACAACATTAGAAACTACTACTACCAAAGCAAATCTTTGACGGGAAATTTTCGTGTCGTACTAAATGCAAGCTACTCAAATCAAATTATCAAATACATTGAGCTACAATTTCAATTCAAAACTATGCATTTGCAATGTCTTGCGGAAATGTCCGAAGTAAATCTGCATGCCTTCACAAAACGTTTAAGGCAAATAACCAGCTAGAGAGTTAATTTCGTGATGAATATTTTTTTCTACTTTGAGTACTATACCAAGTAAAAGTACTTTAAAATGGTCAGTGGGACACCAAATTGTATGAAGATTACGGGTTATCTATAAAAATACGGATTAATGAAAATCTCTTGCAAGGTTGTCCGTTAACATTTGACGCCATCACTAGAGTAATATGACAAGAATTTTATTAACTGCTTTGCGACAAGTTCCTCCTCCGTTTAATGTGAGTTTCCTGCTTTCAACAAACGAAATAATGCAAATCTTACAAAGAATGCGCACCTATAAGACTAACAAATTAAAGAGGGGGGGCAAGGGGGGTCCCAATAACAGCAAAACAGCAAATTGATTTGGCTCATAACAGATAACAAGGAATTAAAATGGACAAAAACAGATAACAGTAAATGAAATATTAAAATAATTCGGTCTTTGACAAATCAGTATTTCTTATTACGGATATAATCCTTTGTAATGCATTCCATTTTCTATGACTTTGTTTTTAGTATTAATTTATGTATCTAGAATGTGTTTAAATTACTACTCAACATATTATAATATTTTTTATACGCTCGTTTACGGAACGTATTATGGTATACTGTTGTCCGTCTGTTGTCAACATGTCGGACATTAACTCAAAAACTCTTTAACCAATTTGCATTAAACTTTGGGAAATTGTTTAAATCTATTGACGTGAGCTCCCCCCTTTTTTTTCTTTTTTTTTATAAATTTTAGATTTTAAGTTTCTTGGTAATTGGTTTTTATTCAATAAAATTGGTGTTTTTTTCAGTTTTCTGATAATATCTCAAAAATGCTTTCACAAAGCAAGGAATTTTGGTGAATTGATTATATCTATTCATATGAAGTCACTTTCAATTTTTATAAATTTTAGATTTTACGTTTCCGAGTTAACGGGTTTTATTAATTAAAAAGGGGGGATTTTCCAGTTTTCAGACATTAACACAAAAAATGTTTTCAGCAGTGCTCATGAAACTTTGCTGAAATGTTTATATCTATTGTTGTAAACTCCCTTTCGATTTTTATTAGTTTTCGATTTTATGTTATTGAGTTAAGGGATTTTATTCATTAGAAAAAGGTGGTATTTTCTAGTTTTCAAAAATAACTCAAAAATGCTTTCAGTTATGAAACGTTGGTGTATTGTTTATATATATTGACTGAAGCTCCCTTTGTTGCTAAGAAAAAAAATTAGTTAAAGAGTTTGAATACTCTGACTTTTTCTAAATGACCATTTAATGAGGTGTGTGAATTTTTCTTTAAAATAAGACTATGAGGCAATGTGGTATATACGGTAGAAAAATCAAAAGCACCAATTATATAAGCATGCAATTTATCATGTACTTCGAACGAAAGCAATATATTCCACTATTTTCAAATAGGCCTTATTTGAACAATTTTTTTATCAGCTGAGGTTTTTAGGCCTTATTTGAACAATTTTTTATCAGCTGAGGTTTTTGATTGTTCCAAGTGTACTAGTAAGTAGTATACATAGTTTAGTAGGGAAACAATGGCTTGAAACGAAATAAATCTTTGCTTGTAATGAGTTATGTGCAGCTTCGGACCCAAGTACATGGTTGGATTTTTCATTGTACAATGCATTTGGTTCTGCTTTGAAAAGAATCATAGAGCTGAGTCTATGTACCATGTTATATAAAGGTTAAGTGGTTGTTAGGACCTAGTCCTTAATTGAGATCCTTGTCAGATATTCCTGGCCATATGTTTTCCTATTTGTCATATTAAGAATTGTTTTAATTTAATATGTTCGTACGGGAAACAAGGAACATTATTCTCATACAAAAAATTAAGATGATTCTAAATACACATTCATAAAAAAAAATGGAATTTATTACAAAGGATAATCATAAGATATACTTGCATTGTCCTGGACCTCACTTCTGAGATGGGTATATGTTAATGAATCCTTCTCTGAATACAGGACAAACATATTAGTAGTGGTAGACCCCAATGTCCACTGATCTTCAATTTATACCGAATATTGACTGTCAAAAAAAATGCTAACATTCCAATTTTCAATAACAGTTAACAGCAAATACATTATCACAATAACAGATAACAAAAAAACTAAAAGCCCAATAACAGCTAACAAAGAATAAGACAATAACAGCTAACAGCAAATATATTTTCAAAATAACAGATAACAAAGAATTAAATTGCCCCATAACAGCATAACAGTTAAACCCCTTGCCCCCCTCATTAAAGTAAGAAAACGTTACCTACATGTATTATCGCTTTGACCATCGCTTGATTAAAATTGTATTCAATATTGAATGTTTGCGGAATATTTTCGTACAAACTTGTTCGAAAAAAGTTTCAAGTGCAATTAACTATTCCGTATTCGATTTATATGTATACTTGATCATGTTTTGACCTCTTGTACACGTTTGTGTCTGAGGAAATGAACTATTTTGTCTTTGTCTTTGTCTTGTATATGCCAGATATAGATCTCAAATTAATCGGAAATAACAAAATCTTGAAACCATACTAAGTCTAACTAAAAATACATATGAATGTTTTAACAGAACTTGACGATATTTAATTACATCATTTATCAAATTGCCATACTAGTATTAAGTTTTGTTTGTATTTATTAAAAAATACTGTTAGTGACAGTAAACAAATGTTTATTTGGTTAAACCTTGCATAATTAAAAACCTATAGACATCGGTATTTGAAAAAGAGCAAATACTGATGAGGCAATATCAAACTGTAGTCTTACTTTCTTTGTATTCAATATTATATCGGAAATATTTTATATTATTAAAAGTAACAAAATTACAGCTGTTTTGCCCCTTTTAGTACAAAAAAAAAACATAAGGAAAATTCTAATCGGAAAGTCCTTTATCAATGGCAAAATCAAATGCTCAAACACACCAAACGAATGGAAACAACTGACATATTCCTGACTTGTTACATTCATTTCCTTATGTAGAAAATGATGGATTAAACCTAGTCTTATATATATAGAGAGAGATAGCTAAACCTTTAATATTTCAGATATTTCTTGTTGGTTTGTTATCATTATTCTTTCTCAAGTTCTTGGACCATGACTTCATTTTGGTTGGTCCCTCCTTTGTTTGTTTAAAAATTTCTTCACAGCTGGGACTATGACTATATGAATAGTCCCAGTTCACAGTTGGTCAAAGGTTTTTCGTTCAAGGAAGTATTTATTAAGTTACATCATTTTGTTTTTAGAGTTCTATATGCCCCCAGGTCTTGTTTTTTTGTTGGTTTTTTTTAATTTGTTGTAAAGCATTTTCTTTTCTTTTTTTCTATTCTGCAGATTTAAGCTGTTTGTTCATTTATGGCATTTGTTTTTGCAGTTTTTCCTTTCTAAAAAAGATTGTGTTGATGTTTTCCGTATCCAGTGTTTACGTTAGTGTTAAGGTCAACATCACTGTTTTCTCCCGCAAATCAACTACAAAATAATTTACATACTAATAAAAAAAAAAAATTAAACTTGAACATATTGATCCTGTATTTAGGTTCGATAATTTGATTTTAACACCAATTGTAAAGTCCTTTAAATCACATTTAAAATTGCATATCTCAGTTTCCACGTCAGTCTTGTTTTGTTACAGCAGATTTCAGTCAGTATGTAGCTAATGGTAATATCTTTGGTTAGCTTGCTTGTTAGCTGAACCGTGAAGTCATTGTTAGGTAAGGTAAACTTCCCTCCTTTAATAGTAGACTAGCCAAACAGATTAAAAATCTATCCCTCTGTAGGACTAAGCTACTTTAAAAGGAGGGTAGTATACCTTACCTAACAATGACTTCACGGTTCAGCTAACAAGCAAGCTAACCAAAGATATTACCATTAGCTACATACTGACTGAAATCTGCTGTAAGATATAACTCATAAAAGAGTTTGTTCTAGTAAAACAGGTTAACTGTATTACTCATCAAATTATTTTGGACAAACGAATGTTCAAGTATGTGGTCTTAATTAAATTGTACTTCAAAACCACTGTGCTAGTAATAAATAGAGGCATGGGAAAAAAGTGAACATTTTTACCAATTTATTGTCTGTTTTTTAGTTTTCTAACAATATATATTGCACCACTTTTACTTTTCTAGCTTTTATATTTTAAAATATACTTTCTAAGAATCATGTTTTGTTATGAGCTTTGCTTTGCTTGTAAACTTATAGCATAGGGTACATGTTTTCATATTTTTTAAAGGTGGTATGTCAATTCTCAGTCAATATATGTGGTGCTCCTATATAAGAATTTTAATCAGTATCATTTTAGAATTTAGAGTATTAGAAACTTCAAGATTCTAATAGTCTCATTCTTTGAGTAAAACGAAGTAACAAAGTGAACTGATGATAACTTTCAATATTTACCTCACCAAAAGACAGTAATAGATTAGTCTTATTCCCTATGGGAACGAACTGCGCGCCTCTCCTTGCTGACCTCTTCTTGTTTTCATATGAATCGGAGTTCCTTCAGACACTTGTCAAAAACAAGAAGATCAAAGAAGCCAGGTTATTTAATTTCACTTTCAGATATATTGATGATGTTCTTTCCATTAACAATCCGAACTTTTCTGATTGGGTTCCATTAATATATCCACCAGAACTAGAAATTAAAGAGACAACAGACATGGCTTCATCCGCCTCATTTTTAGACTTATACCTCGAATTTGACATACACAGTCATCTTAGTACCAGAATCTATGACAAACGAGACGATTTTGATTTTGAAATTATCAATTTCCTCTACCTTAGTAGCAACATACCAACTTCACCTGCATATGGAATATACATTTCCCAACTTATTCGGTATTCAAGAGCTTGCAGCTCCTACTCAGACTTTGTAAAACGTCACCAGTGTCTGAGCAGAAAGTTGATAAACCAGGGGTATGTCAAAGAACGTCTCGTCCTTTTTTCTAAAAAAGTTCATCGGAAGGTACCCAGAACTTGTTGATAAATATTCCGTATCAACTTCACAAATAATACACGATGGTCTTGAAGTATAGATTTTGCGTACTGACGTTGTTTACCATCTTAATTACGTGTTATATTATTCTTTTGTTTGTCTTTATTAATATTACTTTTACTGTTTCTGTTTTTTTAGATATCCTTTTGACGTAACTCTGTGCTTATGTATCCCATCATACTTTGAACGACAAAATTATTTAATGATGTGACTCTGTACCTATGTATCTTGTCATACTTTGAATGACAAAATTATTTTATGATGTGACTCTGTACCTATGTATCTTGTCATACTTTGAATGACAAAATTATTTTATTTATTAATATTACTTTTACTGTTAACCAACTTTTTTTGTGATATACATTAGACGTGACTCTGTACTTATGTATCCCGTCATACTTTGAACCACACTATTATTTTATTTATTATTATTATTACTTTAACTGTTAAGTCAGTGTTTGTTATATCTATTTTGCGTGACTGTATTTATGCATCCCGTCATACTTTGAACGATAAAATTATTTCATGTCTACCTGTGCGAATTTCAAACGCGCAATTTTACACCAGTACTCAAAACCCTCCTTCCTTGATGGGTGCATTTTACATAGACAAATATAATGGTATAATATAATCAAAATGAGGATGTTAATTTAATGTATGCCTTTTTGTGCTTCTTCGTTACATTTGTTGTTTTTATAGTGATTAAGATGATAACTCAATGTTGACTGCTGTACCCCTATTTTTGACATTTTTACCTATTATGTCTGTTTGTTTTGTTCACGCATCGGTGACAATATAATGGAATTTGATGCGACTGTCATACAAGTGAGAGGTTTAGCTAGCTATAAAACCAGGTTCAATCCACCATTTTCTACATTTGAAAATGCCTGTACCAAGTCAGGAATATGACAGTTCTTGTCCATTCGTTTTTGATGCGTTTTGTTATTTGATTTTGCCATGTGATTATGGACTTTCCGAATTGATTTTCCTCTGAGTTCAGTATTTTTGTGATTTTACTTTTTAGTATAATATCTTCCGTGTATAAAAATAAGCCCATCATCGTTTTATACTGTAAAATACCAACTTGATTTTAGCTATGTTCGACCTTGTAATATAAGCCCATTGTGAATACTCAAGCAATTTATGTGCTCCTATAGCCAGGAGGAAGTTACAGAAAGAAGAAAACTTACTTCAGTAGTATCCGTTTCCTTCCCCGTTAATATTTATAACCCTGTACATGTCTGCATTCTGCAATGTCAAATACAAAAGACACCGGTGCAAATGAAGGGAAAAGTCAAGAACAATTAAAAAAGGAAAAATTAAAACCAACAGAAGAAGAAGATTATGGGTATTATTTTTATCCAGACCGTGACACACGGTCCAAAGTAGACGAGGATAAATCTTTCTTGTCTAAAAAATGGGAGAAGTTTATGAGATCAGGATATAGCGGAGACAGTGGTGACCAGCTCAAATGTGAAAGCAATGTTATTTGGTGTAAAGAAAATGGTAAGATAATAAAGACCAATCATATTCAGCTTTGAATCCAGTTCCTTAGCTACCTGGAAGAAGAAGGGAAGGCCACATTTAAAAGAATGTCTGTTTCCCCTCCCCCGGGTCTACCCTTTGTAAACAGACCAGGAAGGCAGGTTCTTTTTTTTTTTTTAACTGGATGTGATTGTCATAGCATGGTCACATGAATGGTTTGACTTGTCCAGTCCAGGCCACTTATCAGTTGTTTGTGCTCAATTTGAGTGTATTTATTTAGGTTATCAATCCTTCTGCTTTCAAGCACTTTCCAAAAATGGAAACAAGTTATTTTAATTATTTTTTTGTGGAAAATAATTTTTTGACCAGGGGGCTTATTTTTGACCCGGGTGGGGGAGGGGAAACAAACATATTTTTAATTTTGGCCGAATGTGTCAGAAGCAAACACAGATACATGAGTACATAACAATTGTATAAACATGATAAATTACCTGATTGCCAATAGAAGCCCAGATGTTCATCTGTACTTATCATCTGTGGTTATCCTGTTTGTGTTTTATGTGTACTTATCAGTTAGACCGAATTCTTCTGTGCCTATAATGCATATATTTCCTAATTTTAAAATATTTGCTTTTTATCGATTTTGCTATTTTCTAGTAAAAAAAAATGTGCAATATAGAGACAGAGACAGTGTCTATTCAAAACAGGAGATTTGCTTACAATTTGTTTGGGCTAATTTTATCTATTTAAAGATCACAAATACAAAAAAAGCATCTTATAACACCACAAAATCAAATTTGTTTACAATATAATATCTGACATCAATCTTGCCTTTTTTAATTTCAGATTCTCAAGTAAAGCTTATGTTAGCTGCTTTGAAGAGTAAAGGATGGTTTGTTTATTATTTATGTTATCGTTTACTTACTTTACTAAAACAGTGTGTGTGTCATGCAGTAATAGTTGTTTGAAGTTATTTGCGAAATGATTGAACATTATGAAAGTATGAGGTTTTTTTTTAATTGATGTTATAAACTTGACTACCACTGCAGCTTTTATAGATTTAGCATCAGTATCAGTATTTATGCTTTCCACATGAAAAGTAAAAACACTTTACACAGTCAGATAAACATGTACATGAATATGGAATGTAATTTTAAGGGAATTGCAAAAACAAAAAATTGCATGTACATGAATATGATAAGTGAATACATGTATCATAGAAATGCAAAAAGAAATACACGTACATGAATATAATAGTCAATATATTTAAAATGAAATTAAAATATATGCACATGAATACAGGAAAGTAAACTTTTGTGAACCACCAAACTATGAAATGAACAGCAAAGTTACATGCTTAATCAAAATATAATCAACCTTTTTTTAGCAAAGTTGAAATCTATTTTTTAAATTTTTTTTAGTGAGATAAATTTAGGTCGACATATCTCTTGTGAACCATGTAGAGAAAGGTGTAATGGAGGATATGATCCTAATTCTAATCAGGTAAGTTTACAATTCTCTACAAGAATCAAATATTGTGTTCAAAGCTCTGTCAGACATTAGCTGTGTCTTTTCTATAAAATCAACTTTCTTGTTACTCTGTGTAAAATAACTGCATTTAGAAAAGGAAAAATTACTGGGAAAATTTCTATTAAGTTACAAAAGGTTAGTAAATGTTTGTTACTCATTTTAGGTGATTTGCACAACGTAAAAGTCTGTCCGTCGGTTTATCAACATGTCAGACAATAACTCAAAAACGCTTTAACCTCCTTTTAGTTTTTTTGTTTATAAATTTCTGAAATGACATTGAGGAGTTGGGGAACTTTATTCTTTAAAAAGTGACTGGCTTATCATGCCCTCATTTATCATGTCCTCATGTCTCAGCTCTTTATTTTTAACTCTATTGTCTACTCTTTCTTTAGAATCCAGCATATTTTACATTTAAATTGATGCAATACAAAATTCTACAAATAGCTATACAAGGATATTTAAGGTCATATGATTAACCTTGAGCATTCATTGATACACTAGTACTGCTGTATTGCATTCATGCAATTTTTTTCAATAAAACTGTATTATAAAGAAATTTTTTATTTAATCATTCTTAAAAGCAAAGAAAATATCCTCTTACAAAACTTTTTCATATTTATTCAAACATCACATTCTTATCTACAAAGTCACAACCATTCATTTATTTGGTTGTTCTGAAATCTGAATAACTAGAATATGTATGAAGCATTCTTTTTCTTTTATTTAGATTGTTGTCTGCCAAAACAATACAAGGAAAAAAGATGTTTGTTGTTCAGTATTAGCCCATGAACTTACACATGCCTATGATAATTGTCGTGCCAAGGTGGATTTTACAGATATAGAACAAGTAGCATGTACAGAGGTACTGTTTATTTATATAACTAATATGTTTAACTTCAGAAAAACTATACAATCTTTTCAATGCAATAATGAGCTGCTGCTATCACTCTGTGTCTGTAATCTATTGTTGTTACATATAACAAGGTACATAAAAATTCACACTTAAACAATCTATGGCTTTACATTTCAGATTAGAACACACAAATTCACATTTATATGATGCATAGAGTTACAGTACAGATAAGAGCATAAAAATTCACACTTATACAATGTATGGCTTAACATTTCAGATTAGAGCAAACAAATAAAATTGAGAATGGAAATGGGGAATGTGTCAAAGAGACAACAACCCGACCAAATAAAAAACAACAGCAGAGGGTCACCAACAGATCTTCAATGTAGCGAGAAATTCCAGCACCCGGAGGCGTCCTTCAGCTGGCTCCTAAACAAATATATACTAGTCCACTTATCTAATGTATGGGTTCACATGTCAAATTAGAGCATACAAATGCACACTTTTACAGTGTATTGCTTCATATTTCAGAATAGAACACAAAAATTAACTCTTATATGAAGTATGTCTTTACAATCAAATTGGAACATAAAAACTCACATTTATACAATGTAAGGCTTTACATTTCAGATTAGAGCATCAAACTTCACACATTGTTCAATTGCAACATCTATGATGAATGGTGAAGCTTCTCCTTGGAATTATAAAGAAGCACATCAGGTATACCCATTGAGTATTTTAAGATGTCTTAGTCTCAAGCACAGAAGTCTTTTACTAGAGTAATTTAAAATCAAAGATTTATATCAGTTGAGTCAAACATGAAGACAGTTAGGACATGTGGTATGAATACCAATGATGTAGCCTTTCACCTAATAACTCAGAAATGAAAAGTGCTTTCTACACATATAGATATCACATCATGGCTTTTAACAGGAAAGGACTTTGATGGCTGAGTGTTCTAAGTAGTTCATCACATATCACTTGCCTGTCAAATCTAAGATTTTGAGTTTGAACCTTCATATTGGCAAGATGTGTTCAACTCCCATTTTAATTGAAAAGGATTTTCCATTTTTCTTGCTAATGGTCAATAATTCTCTCTGTGTACTCCATCTTCCTCCATCAATTAAAATTAACCCATTAATCGAGCAAAGGTCACTATATGTAGCCTTACATGTATGTAACAATTTAACAAATGATATCCTAATTTTAGTTAAATAAGATATAAGATATAAGATAATGTAAGATAGAACATTGTAAAAACCATCATGAGACTGCAGACTTGCTGCTTAGGATGTGCACATTGAATGTGTAGTGGTAGGGGATATTGAACATATTTAGTAGTATTGAGTCCAGGACAGTGGTGTCATGGTAAAATAATGAACCAGAAGAAATAAAGGAATTTAGGACTGATTAGTATGTTTCTAAAAACTATCATTTAACAGTAACAAATAATTCCAATACTGCTAGTTTGTCAACTCTTGTAAGAATAAAAAATTAGTATTACTATATGCCTTAGAATTTCTTGTAAAACCCCCTCCATTGAAGATATGCCTTGATCAGATAAAATTATTGAAAGATATTATGTTTAATGAAGATAATTTACCAATATTTTCAGTTATGTGTGAAGAACAAAGCGTTACATTCAGTTCTGTTAGTGAGAAATGTGACAATGGATGAAGCTGCTACTGTTGTGGACAAAGTGTTTGATAAATGTTATGCAGACTTAGAACCTGTGGGTCGTATACCAAGGAAATATACTAGGGATGCGTATTTATCTTTTGTAGAAGGAAGAACACATGGATATTTTGATAAGGATTCATGATATTTAGTTCATTATTTTATTATTTTATTAAAAATTATTTCTCAGAGTGATTTTATATGAAATTTTATGAATGTATGTTGTTTTAATATCAATTGATAAAAAAAACAATGTTAAAGTTGTTTAATTTCTTTTCCTTTAAACTGGCTGACCTAAGTATGCGTGGATAGTTGTCTCATTGGCAAACATACCACATCTTCTTTTTTATATTGACCTAATATAAAAAAGAAGATGTGGTATGATTGCCAATGAGACAACTATCCACAAAAGACCAAAATGACACAGACATTAACAACTATAGGTCACCGTACGGCCTTCAACAATGAGCAAAGCCCATACTGCATAGTCAGCTGTAATAGGCCCCGACAAGACAATGTAAAACAATTCAAACGAGAAAACTAACGGCCTCATTTATGTAAAAAAATGAACGAAAAACAAATATGTAACACATAAACAAACGACAACCACTGAATTACAGGCTCCTGACTTGGGACAGGCACATACATAAATAATGTGGCGGGGTTAAACATGTTAGCGGGATCCCAACCCTCCCCCTAACCTGGGACAGTGGTATAACAGTACAACATAAGAACGAACTATAAAAATCAGTTGAAAAAGGCTTAACTCATCAGATGGACAAAAATACAAGTAGACTTTATTTTAAAATAAGTACAAAATGAATATTGCAGTTGTTTGTTGGGTTGAAGTAATATTGTTAATTGACTACAGTAAACATGGTAAATATGTATATCAATGTATTTCAATTTCCAATGCAGAATTTCAACTTTAATCATTATAAATGATGCCAGAACCTCTAAAACAGCAAACTTTGATAATGCGATGACATATCTGAACTTTCCACCATTATATTTGGAAGATAACTTTCATATGTGTATTTCAAAGTGAATGTCATTTCTATCATTTTCTTTCAATTTAACAATTTAATTCACATTTTCCTGATTTCATCCCCATTATGTGTTATATTTAGTGGATTATGGCAGTTTTCTGAGTATAAGTAGATTAATAATAATATTTCATGCATTATTATTAGTCCCCTAACGACGAAGTTGAAGGGTACTTTAGGTTTGCACTCTGTCCATCTGTCCATCAGTCAGTAAATAAGTATTCCAGACTTTTTTCTTCCAAGTTACAGGTCAATTTTGATTTTCATGATTTTAGCTTTTTTCCTTGTTCAGTTATAAAACTTAAAAGCCCTTTCCCTAGAATTAAATTTTTGATGAAATGCTTATCAATTACAAGATTTCTGTTCCAATGGAAAAAACTCATTTTTTAAAAGATTTGTAAAAGACATTGTATGAAAATAAATGACATTTCAGATTTTTAGCTCACCTGGCCTAAAAGGCCATGTGAGCTTTTCTCATCACTTGGCGTCCGTCGTCGTCGTCGTCGTCGACGTCGTCGTCGTCGACGTCGTCGTCGTCGTTAACAATTTTTCAAACATCTTCTCCTCTGAAACTACTGAATGGATTTGAATGAAACTTAACATGATTGTTCCTTAGTATATCCTGCACAAAATGTGCGCTTCGATTTTTGATCCGTCAAAAAACATGGCCGCCGTTACTTAAAATAGAACATAGGGGTCAAATGCAGTTTTTGGCTTATATCTCAAAAACGAAAGCATTTAGAGCAAATCTGACATGGGGTAAAAATGTTCATTAGGTCAAGATCTATCAGCCCTGAAATTTTCAGATGAATCAAACAAACCTTTGTTGGGTTGCTGCCACTTAATTGGTAATTTTAAGGAAATTTTGCAGTTTTTGGTCATTATCTTGAATATTATTATAGATAAAGATAAACTGTAAACAGCAAAAAAGATCAGCAAAGTAAGATCTACAAATAAGTTAATATGACCAAAATTGTCAATTGACCCCTTAAGGGGTTATTGTCCTTTAATGACAATTTTTCACAATTTGTTCATCATATTTGCTAACTTTAAAAAATCTTCTCCTCTGAAACTACTGAATGGATTTGGTTAAAACTTAGCATGGTTGTTCCTTAGATTATCCTGCACAAAGTGTGTGCTTTGATTTTTGATCCGTCAAAAAACATGGCCGCCGTTACTTAAAATAGAACATAGGGGTCAAATGCAGTTTTTGGCTTATATCTCAAAAACGAAAGCATTAAGAGCAAATCTGACATGGAGTAAAAATGTTAATTAGGTCAATATCTATCAGCCCTGAAATTTTCAGATGAATCAAACATCCAATTGTTGGGTTGCTGCCACTTAATTGGTAATTTTAAGGAAATTTTGCAGTTTTTGGTCATTATCTTGAATATTATTATAGATAAAGATAAACTGTAAACAGCAAAAAAGATCAGCAAAGTAAGATCTACAAATAAGTTAATATGACCAAAATTGTCAATTGACCCCTTAAGGGGTTATTGTCCTTTAATGACAATTTTTCACAATTTGTTCATCATATTTGCTAACTTTAAAAAATCTTCTCCTCTGAAACTACTGAATGGATTTGGTTAAAACTTAGCATGGTTGTTCCTTAGATTATCCTGCACAAAGTGTGTGCTTTGATTTTTGATCCGTCAAAAAACATGGCCGCCGTTACTTAAAATAGAACATAGGGGTCAAATGCAGTTTTTGGCTTATATCTCAAAAACGAAAGCATTAAGAGCAAATCTGACATGGAGTAAAAATGTTCATTAGGTCAATATCTATCAGCCCTGAAATTTTCAGATGAATCAAACATCCAATTGTTGGGTTGCTGCCACTTAATTGGTAATTTTAAGGAAATTTTGCAGTTTTTGGTCATTATCTTGAATATTATTATAGATAAAGATAAACTGTAAAAGGCAAATATGATCAGCAAAGTAAGATCTACAAATAAGTCAATTTGACCAAAATTGTCAATTGACCTCTTTAGGAGTTATTGCCCTTTAAAGACTTTTTTCACAATTTGTTCATCATGTTGACTTACTTTAAAAAATCTTCTCTTATGAAACTGCTGTATCAATTTCAGCCAAACTTAGGCTAAATGAGTTTCAGAGTTTCAGAGTATCTAGTATAAATTTTATATTTCATTTCCTTGTATGTCAAGAAACATAGCTCCTATGGCTAAAATAGAACATAGGAGAAAATGATTTTTTTTTTGCTTTTGAAGAAAATAGGACGATTCAAAGAACATTTAAATAAATTGAAAAGCCAAAATAATCATTGATGAGAGATTAAACCAAAAAAATTCAGGTGAGCGATTCAGGCTCTTGAGAGCCTCTTGTTTTCTTTTCTTAAGTAAATTTTTTGAAGAATTTAGTGGTAGGTTTGTTTGTTATTTGAACAGCGGTATACTACTGTTGCCTTTATTTATGTAGTTTACACCATGACAATTGCAAGTTATAGATCAATTTAGAATTTTGTTCGATTACAATGAATTTTTAACCAGTAGGGGACTATGTATTGCCATGCAATACTTACAGAATACTTCTTTTAAATTATTATTATTTAAAAGAGAATGTTAGGGAAACATCTATGAGACTGTTAACCAAAAGATGAAAACAACCAAACGACATCTAGGTACAATGTGTCTAGCTCACAAAAGTTGTGACAAAACTAATAAAATATACTGTATGTCATTGGAAACAGTTCAGATTTAGAGGGGAGCTTACAGTTACTGAGTACCATACTCAATAGAAAACTAGAACTAGGTTGTTCTTCACTCATTATGCAATAAATAAACTTGAAGTTTTTCATTTTTTGGAGAATAAGATGTTAATGGTCAGTTGCCTCCACAAATAATCAGTTGAAATAACTTTATTTCAGGAGATCCTTAAATATTATTTCAGTACATCCACAATTCAACTTCATGATATCCTAAAATATTTAAGGACCTAAATAATTCATGTCAGGATATTCTGAAATATTGTAGGACCTAAGTAATTCAATGTCAGGAAATTCTGAATTATTGTAGGACCTCCACTAATCGAATTTTGTACCTTCAGAATTCTATTTTAGGATGTCCTGAAATCAATTTCTGAATGTTCAGAAATATATCAGGAATTTCATCTCTTTAGTTTTAAGTGTTGATGCTTTTTACACGATATTTATTGTACCTCTATAGATTGTATAGGGCATTGTGCTGAAGGTTATAGAAAGTGTCATTTGTTTGGTACAGTATATTGAACAAACCCTATAGTTGAATTATAGTCCAGTCTGTTTGCAATACAGATGTGCTGTAAATGAATAAAAGAAGATGCATGATAAATGTCAAATTGGTGAAAACCTAACAACAAAAGAAAATTTAAAGTACATCTGAATTAACCTATGTTTTGAGATGCTAATATGAGTCTGATTGGATTTTACAAACCTATGTATGGTTTAAATGCCAATTTAAGATTCACATAGATAGCTGTGATTGGGATATTACTGTCAGTGTTAGACAGATACATGTTTTAAGGCCTATGCTACTACAAATATATTAGATTTATACATTTATTTGTGATAAAGCAGTGTCTTACTGAGATTCTGTAAGTTTAAGAAAGTTGTTCTAAGGCTGTATCTTAGTCTTACTGAGATTCTGTAAGTGATAAAAGTTGTGCCAAGGCAGTGTCTTACTGAGATTCTGTAAGCGAAAGAAAGTTGTGCTAAGGCTGTGTCTTACTGAGATTCTGTAAGTGAAAGAAAGTTGTGCTAAAGCCGTGTCTTACTGAGATTCTGTAAATGAAACAAAGTTGTGCTAAGGCAGTGTCTTACTGAGATTCTGTAAGTGAAAGAAAGTTGTGCTTAAGCTGTGTCTTACTGGGATTCTGTAAGTGAAAGAAAGTTGTGCTAAAGCCGTGTCTTACTGAGATTCTGTAAGTGAAAGAAAGTTGTGCTAAGGCAGTGTCTTACTGAGATTCTGTAAGTGAAAGAAAGTTGTGCTAAGGCAGTGTCTTACTGAGATTCTGTAAGTGATAGAAAGTTGTGCTTAAGGTGTGTCTTACTAATATTCTGTAAGTGAAAGAAAGTTGTGCTAAAACCGTGTTTTACTGAGATTCTGTAAGTGAAATAAAGTTGTGCTAAGGCAGTGTCTTACTGAGATTCTGTAAGTGAAAGAAAGCTGTGCTAAAGCCGTGTCTTACTGAGATTCTGTGTCTTACTAATATTCTGTAAGTGAAAGAAAGTTGTGGTAAAGCCGTGTCTTACTGAGATTCTGTAAGTGAAATAAAGTTGTGCTAAGGCAGTGTCTTACTGAGATTCTGTAAGTGAAATAGAGTTGTGCTAAGGCAGTGTCTTACTGAGATTCTGTAACTGAAAGAAAGTTGTGCTAAGGCACTGTCTTACTGAGATTCTGTAAGTGAAAGAAAGTTGTGCTAAAGCCGTGTCTTACTGAGATTCTGTAAGTGAAAGAAAGTTGTGCTAAGGCTGTGTCTTACTTGGATTCTGTAAGTGAAAGAAAATTGTGCTAAAGCTGTGTCTTACTGAGATTCTGTAAGTGAAATAAAGTTGTGCTAAGGCCGTGTCTTACTGAGATTCTGTAAGTGAAAGAAAGTTGTGCTATGGCTGTGTCTTACTGGGATTCTGTAATTGAAAGAAAGTTGTGCTAATGCTGTGTCTTACTGAGATTCTGTAAGTGAAATAAAGTTGTGCTAAGGCCGTGTGTTACTGAGATGCTGTAAGTGAAATAAAGTTGTGCTAAGGCTGTGTCTTACTGAGGTTTTGTAAGTGAAAGACAGTTGTGCTAAAGCTGTGTCTTACTGAGATTCTGTAAGTGAAAGAAAGTTGTGCTAAAGCCGTGTCTTACTTGGATACTGTAAGTGAAAGAAAGTTGTGTCAAAGCTGTGTCTTACTGGGATACTGTAAGTGAAAGAAAGTTGTGCTTAAGCTGTGTCTTACTGAGATTCTGTAAGTGAAAGAAAGTTGTGCTAATGCTGTGTCTTACTGAGATTCTGTAAGTGAAATAAAGTTGTGCTAAGGCCGTGTCTTACTGAGATTCTGTAAGTGAAATAAAGTTGTGCTAAGGCTGTGTCTTACTGAGGTTTTGTAAGTGAAAGAAAGTTGTGCTAAGGATGTATCTTACTGAGATTCTGTAAGTGAAAGAAAATTGTGCAAAAGCTGTGTCTTACTGGGATTCTGTCAGTGAAAGAAAATTGTGCTTAAGCTGTGTCTTACTTGGATACTGTAAGTGAAAGAAAGTTGTGTCAAAGCTGTGTCTTACTGGGATACTGTAAGTGAAAGAAAGTTGTGTCAAAGCTGTGTCTTACTGGGATACTGTAAGTGAACGAAATTTGTGCTAAGGCTGTGTCTTACTGAGATTCTGTAAGTGAAAAGAAGTTGTGTTAAGGATGGGTCTTACTGAGATTCCGTAGGTGAAAGTTGTGCTAAAGCTGTGTCTTACTGAGATTCTGTAAATGAAAGAAAGTTGTGCTAATGCTGTATCTAACTGAGATTCTGTAAGTGAAAGAAAGTTGTGCTAAAGCCGTGTTTTACTGAGATTCTGTAAGTGAAAGTCAAAGTTGTGCTTAAGCTGTGTCTTACTGGGATTCTGTAAGTGAAAGAAAATTGTGCTAAATCTGTGTCTTTCTAGGATTCTGTTAGTGGAAAAAAGTTGTGCTTAAGCTGTGTCTAACCGAGATTCTGTTCGTTAAAGTCAAGGTTGTGCTAAAGCTATATCTTATTGAAATTCTGTTCGTGGAAGAAAGTTGTGTTAAGGATGGGTCTTACTGAGATTCTGTATGTGAAAGAAAGTTGCGCTAAAGCTGTGTTTTACTGGGATTCTGTAAGTGAAAGAAAGTTGTCCTAAAGCTGTGTCTTACTGGAATTCTGTAAGTGAAATAAAGTTGTGCTTAAGCTGTGTCTTACTGGGAATCTGTAAGTGAAAGAAAGTTGTGCTAAAGATGTGTCTTACTGGGATTCTGTAAGTGAAAGAAAGTTGTGCTTAAGCTGTGTCTTACTTGAAAACTGTAAGTGAAAGTCAAAGTTGTGCTAAGGCTGTGTCTTACTGAGATTATGTAACTGAAATCAACGTCGTGCTAAGGCTGTGTCTTACTGAGATTCTGTAAGTGAAATAAAAATGGGCTTAGGCTGTGTATTGCTGGGTTTCTGTAAGTGAAATAAAGTTGTGCTAAAGCTGTGTCTTACTGAAATTCTGTTCGTGGAAGAAAGTTGTGCTAAAGCTGTATCTTACTGAGATTCTGTTAGTGAAAGAAAGTTGTGCTTAAGCTGAGTCTTACTGATATTCTGTAAGTGAAAGAAAGTTGTGTTAATTCTGTATATTACTGAGATTCTGTAAGTGAAAGAAAGTTGTGCTAAGGCTGAGTCTTACTGAGATTCTGTAAGTGAAAGAAAGTTGTGCTAAAGCTGAGTCATACTGAGATTCTGTAAGTGAAAGAAAGTTGTGCTTAAGCTGTGTCTTACTTGAAAACTGTAAGTGAAAGTCAAAGTTGTGCTAAGGCTGTGTCTTACTGAGATTATGTAACTGAAATCAACGTCGTGCTAAGGCTGTGTCTTACTGAGATTCTGTAAGTGAAATAAAAATGGGCTTAGGCTGTGTATTGCTGGGTTTCTGTAAGTGAAATAAAGTTGTGCTAAAGCTGTGTCTTACTGAAATTCTGTTCGTGGAAGAAAGTTGTGCTAATGCTGTGTCTTACTGAGATTCTGTAAGTGAAAGAAAGTTGTGCTAAAGCTGAGTCATACTGAGATTCTGTAAATGAAAGAAAGTTGTGTTTAAGCTGTGTCTTATTGGGGTTCTGTAAGTGAAAGTCAAAGTTGTGCTAATGCTGTATCCTACTGGGATTCTGTAAGTGAAAGTCAAAGTTGTGATAAGGCTGTGTCTTACTCAGATTCTGTAAGTGAAAGTCAAAGTTGTACTTAAGCTGTGTCTTACTCAGATTCTGTAAGTGAAAGTCAAAGTTGTGCTAAGGATGTATCTTACTGAGATTCTGTAAATGAAAGAAAGTTGTGCTTAAGTTGTGTCCTACTGAGATACTGTAAGCGAATGAAAGTTGTGTTAAAGCTGTGTCTTTCTGAGATTCTTTAAGTGAAAGAAAGTTGTGCTAAGGCAGTGTCTTACTGTGATTCTGTAAGTGAAAGAAAGTTGTGCTAAAGCTGTGTCTTTCTGAGATTCTTTAAGTGAAAGAAAGTTGTGTTAAGGCAGTGTCTTACTGGGATTCTGTAAGTGAAATAAAGTTGTGCTTAAGCTGTGTCTTACTGGGATTCTGTAAGTGAAAGAAAGTTGTCCTAAAGCTGTGTCTTACTGAGATTCTGTAAGTAAAATAAAGTTGTGCTTAAGCTGTGTCTTACTGGGATTCTGTAAGTGAAAGAAAGTTGTGCTAAAGCTGTGTCTTACTGGGATTATGTAAGTGAAAGAAAGTTGTGCTTAAGCTGTGTCTTACTTATTGGAAACTGTAAGTGAAAGTCAAATTTGTGCTAAGGCTGTGTCTTACTGAGATTATGTAACTGAAATCAAAGTCGTGCTAAGGCTGTGTCTTACTGAGATTCTGTAAGTGAAATAAAAATGGGCTAAGGCTGTGTATTGCTGAGTTTCTGTAAGTGAAATAAAGTTGTGATAAAACTGTGTCTTACTGAAATTCTGTTCGTGGAAGAAAGTTGTGCTCAAGCTGTATCTTACTGAGATTCTGTTAGTGAAAGAAATTAGTGTTTAAGCTGTGTCTTACTGGGGTTCTGTAAGTGAAAGAAAGTTGTGCTTAGGCTGTGTCTTACTGAGATTCTGTAAGTGAAAGAAAGTTGTGCTATGGCTGTGTCGTACTGGGATTCTGTAGGTGAAAGAAAGTTGTGCTAAGGCTGTGTCTTACTGGGATTCTGTAAGTGAAAGAAAGTTGTGCTACGGCTGTGTCTTACTGAGATTATGTAAGTGAAAGAAAGTTGTGCTATGGCTGTGTCTTACTGGGATTCTGTAAGTGAAAGAGAGTTGTGCTAAGGATGTATCTTACTGTGATTCTGTAAGTGAAAGTCAAAGTTTCGCTAAGGTTCTATTTTACTGAGATTCTGTAAATGAAAGAAAGTTGTGCTTAAGCTGCGTCTTACTGGGAAACTGTAAGTGAAAGAAAGTTGTGTTAAAGCTGTGTCTTACTGAGATTCTGTAAGTGAAAGAAAGTTGTGCTAAAGCCGTGTCTTTCTGAGATTCTGTAAGTGAAAGAAAGTTGTGCTAAAGCCGTGTCTTACTGAGATTCTGTAAGTGAAAGAAAGTTGTGCTAAGGCTGTGTCTTACTGAGATTCTGTAAGTGAAAGAAAGGTGTGTTAAGGATGGGTCTTACTGAGATTCTGTAAGTGAAAGACAGTTGTGTTAAGGATGGGTCTTACTGAGATTCTGTAAGTGAAAGAAAGTTGTGCTAAGGCTGTGTCTTACTGAGATTCTGTAAGTGAAAGAAAGTTGTGCTAAGGCGGTGTCTTACTGAGATTCTGTAAGTGAAAGAAAGTTGTGCTAAAGCCGTGTCTTACTGAGATTCTGTAAGTGAAAGAAAGTTGTGCTTAAGCTGTGTCTTACTGGGATTCTGTAAGTGAAAGAAAGGTGTGTTAAAGCTGTGTCTTACTGAGATTCTGTAAGTGAAAGAAAGTTGTGCTAAAGCCGTGTCTTACTGAGATTCTGTTAGTGAAAGAAAGTTGTGCTAAGGCTGTGTCTTACTGAGATTCTGTAAGTGAAATAAAGTTGTGTTAAGGCAGTGTCTTACTGAGATTCTGTAAGTGAAAGAAAGTTGTGCTAAGGCAGTGTCTTACTGAGATTCTGTAAGTGAAAGAAAGTTCTGCTAAGGCTGTGTCTTACTGAGATTCTGTAAGTGAAATAAAGTTGTGTTAAGGCAGTGTCTTACTGAGATTCTGTAAGTGAAAGAAAGTTGTGCTAAGGCAGTGTCTTACTGAGATTCTGTAAGTGAAAGAAAGTTGTGCTAAAGCCGTGTCTTACTGGGATTCTGTAAGTGAAAGAAAGTTGTGCTAAGGCTGTGTCTAACTGAGATTCTGTAAGTGAAAGAAAGTTGTGTTAAGGATGAGTCTTACTGAGATTCTGTAAGTGAAAGAAAGTTGTGTTAAAGCTGTGTCTTACTGAGATTCTGTAAGTGAAAGAAAGTTGTGCGAAAGCCGTGTCTTACTGAGATTCTGTAAGTGAAAGAAAGGTGTGTTAAGGATGAGTCTTACTGAGATTCTGTAAGTGAAATAAAGTTGTGTTAAAGCTGTGTCTTACTGAGATTCTGTAAGTGAAAGAAAGTTGTGCTAAGGCAGTGTCTTACTGAGATTCTGTAAGTGAAAGAAAGTTGTGCTAAAGCCGTGTCTTACTGGGATTCTGTAAGTGAAAGAAAGTTGTGCTAAGGCTGTGTCTAACTGAGATTCTGTAAGTGAAAGAAAGTTGTGCTAAAGCCGTGTCTTACTGAGATTCTGTAAGTGAAAGAAAGTTGTGCTAAGGCTGTGTCTTACTGAGATTCTGTAAGTGAAAGAAAGTTGTGCTAAGGCAGTGTCTTACTGAGATTCTGTAAGTGAAAGAAAGCTGTTCTAAAGCTGTGTCTTACTGAGATTCTGTAAGTGAAAAAAAGTTGTGCTAAAGCTGTGTCTTACTGGGATTCTGTAAGTGAAAGAAGTTCTGCTAATGCTGTATCTTACTGAGATTATGTAAGTGAAAGTCAAAGTTGTGCTAATGCTGTATCTTACTGAGATTCTGTAAGTGAAAGAAAGTTGTGTTAAAGCTGTGTCTCACTGAGATTCTATAAGTGAAAGTTTAAGTTTCGCTAAGGCTGTGTCTTACTGAGATTCTGTAAGTGAAAGTCAAAGTTGTGCTAAGGCTGTGTCTTATTGAGATTCTGTTAGTGAAAGAAAGTAGTGTTAAAGCTGTGTCTTACTTAGATTCTGTAAGTGAAAGTCAAAGTTGTGCTAAGGTTGTGTTTTATTGAGATTCTGTAAGTGAAAGAAAGTTGTGTAAAAGCTGTGTCTTACTGGGATCCTGTAAGTGAAAGTCAAAGTTGTGCTAATGCTGTATCTTACAGAGATTCTGTAAGTGAAAGTCAAAGTTGTACTTAAGCTGTGTCTTACTCAGATTCAGTAAGTGAAAGTCAAAGTTGTACCTAAGCTGTGTCTTACTGAGAATCTGTAAGGGAAAGAAAGTTGTGCTAAAGCTGTGTCTTACTGGGATATTGTAAGTGAAAGAAATGTGTGCTAAGGCTGAAATTCTACTATAAGTTCAGGAAGTACTGTTAATGTTGTGCGTTGCTTAGATTCTTCTGTAAGATTTATGCAGTTATGCTGAGGCTATGTATTGCTTAGATTCTTCTGTAAGTTTTATGCAGTTATGCTGAGGCTATGTATTGCTTAGATTCTTCTGTAAGTTTTATGCAGTTATGCTGAGGATATGTATTGCTGAGATGCTATTGTAAAATTCTGACTGTTAGTTGTGCTAATGTGCTAAGGCTGTGTATTGTTGAGATTATGTGAGTGGAAGTCAAAGTTGCGCTAAAGCTGTGTCTTACTGAGATTCTGTAAGTGAAAGAAAGTCGTGCTAATGATGAGATTCTACTATAAGTTTATGAAGTTTTGCTGATGTGCAATTGCTTAGATTCTTCTGTAAGTTTTATGCAGTTATGTTGAGGCTATGTATTTCTGAGATGCTATTGTAAAATTCTGACTGTTAGTTGTGCTAAGGATGTGTCCTGTTTATCTACTTTAAGATTCGACTAGTATATATGCCAAGACTGTTATGCTGCGATTCTACAGTAATTTTTGCTTAATCGATGTCTTAATTGCTGAAATTCTAACTGTAAGATTCAGACAGGAAGTTGTGTTAAAGCTGTGTTTGAAGAGATTCTATGCAGTATGCAATGCCAAGGTTGTGTTAAGTGAGATGACACTGTAAGATTCGGACGCTAAGATTTTGTAGTAAGTTTTGCTTAGTCGGCGTCTTGCTGCTGTGCTACTGTTTTTTCCAAACAATAGGTTGTGCCAAGATTGTGTCTTACTGATATTCTGCTGTAATATTTAGACGGTATGTTGTGCTAAGGCTCTGTCTTACTTAATTCGGACAGTTAGCTGAGATGCTACCTTCAAACAGTAAGTTGTGCTGTTGTGTCTTGTTGAGATGCTATTGTAAGATTCAGATAGCAACTTGTGTTAATGCTGTGTCTTGTCAAGATTATAGAATAAAACTTGCCGTTTCTTGATGAGACGCTTCGGTAATGTTTAAACTGTACGTTGTGCCAAGGTTGAGTCTTGCTGAGATTCTACTGTAAGATTAAGACAGTTAGTCGGCAAAGACTTTGTCTTGTTGTTAATTTACTGTCATTTTAAGATGGGCGTCAAGTTGGTTACCTATTCCCTATTCCCTATTCGTTACCTATTCCCTATTCCCTATTCGTTGCCTATTCGTTACCTATTCCCTATTCCCTATTCCCTATTCGTTACCCATTCGTTACCTATTCCCTATTCCCTATTCGTTACCTATTCGTTACCTATTCCCTATTCCCTATTCGTTGCCTATTCGTTACCTATTCCCTATTCCCTATTCGTTACCTATTCGTTACCTATTCCCTATTCCCTATTCGTTACCTATTCGTTACTTATTTGATTTTTAATATCCTTCCCCCTTTTTAATTATGGCATGGAATAGTTTAATATGGCTGCCGTTACCATGGAAACGGCACAATTGTGAAAAAAATGAGCTTTTGGTTTTTGGTGAACTGTTTGGATATGCTTCAACTCAGAATCATCATATTTTAAAACAATATAGGTACCCACTATATACAGGTGTTGGATGATTTTGGCGATCATTGGAACTACTATGTTGCCATGGAAACTACACAAAAATTTTCAAAATTCTAAAAATGCTCAAAACTTCATGAAACTTCACAGTAATGATGAGCAACATTGGAGTTGGAATTTCCAAAATAGGTCTTGTTACCATGGAAACAATGCAAAAAGGTCAAAAATTTCAAAAATAAGAATTTTCCGCAAACTGGATGAAACTTTACAGGAATGGTAACTGGCATAGGCAGAGTTGGATTTTGAAGTTAGAATTTTCAAAATGGCCGCCGTAACCATGGAAACAGCAAAAATATCAAAAATTCAAAATGTTCAAACTTAATGAAACTTTGCAAAAATGTTACTAGACATCTGTAGATGCTCTCTTTGACTTTGGAATTGTCAAAATGACTGTCGCTCACCTGGTAATAGGGGGAAGGGGTGCCTTCCGTTATTGCTAGCAATTACAAATCTAGTTGTTAATAGTCTTACATATGGTAATAGTTCTGAATTGGTTGAGGTAAAATGATCTTTTTATGACCTATTTATATGTGTTTGTGCTCAGCCGATCCTTTTACTTCATGTTCGATACGCATTTGTTCCTTACTTGTTTTTTATACGTTCTACCTTTTAACTGCTTTATGTCCGTATGTTTGAAGATGGATCTTGGTTCGACGGGATGAAATCACCGTGTTAGCACTTGCGTAAAAACGAAGATGTGGTATGATTGCCAATGAGACAACACTCCACATTAGACCAAAATGACACAGAAATTATCAACTATAGTTCACTGTACGGCCTTTAACAATGAGCATAGCCCAAACCGTGTAGTCACCTATAAAAGGCCCAGACATGACAACCTCATACAATTCAAACAACAAAACTGACGGCCGTAGTTCATATACAAAAAAATAAACGGAAATATGTAACACAAAAACAAACGATAACTACTTAATTTCATCAGGCTCTTGTCTAGGGACAGGCACATACTTACATAATGTGGTAGAGTTAAACATGTAAGCAGGGTGTACATCGTTTCGTTCCATCACTCGCTTATAATTCGCTTATAATACGTGTATCTTACGTTGCACCTTTTAAAACATGATTTTCAATTGTTTTGTTGTCTCTGGTGGAAGATTTGGGCTCTTAGAGGTGATATAACTCTATAAGTGCATTTGTATCCGTTCCAGCGGTCGGATAATACCCTGTTAAATATTCGTTACTATTTCGCTTTTAAAAAGTTTGTTGTACGTTGCACCTTTTAGAAAAGGATTTCCAATAGTGTTCATATCTCTGGTGGTAATAATGTGTTCTTATAGATGAAATACCCCTATAAGCGCATATGTACTCGTTCCAGCGATCGGTTAATACCCTGTTACCTATTCGTTACCTATTCACTTATAGTACGTTTGTTGTACGTTGCACCTTTTAGAAAAGGATTTTCAATTAAATTCATATCTCTGATGGTAACAATGTGTTCTTAGAGATGAAATGACCCCATTAGAGCGCATGTACCCGTTCCAGCGCTCGGTAAATAACCTGTTACCTATTCGTTACTTATTCGCTTTTAATGCGCGGGGTATACGGTGCACCTTGAAATAAATCGTTTTTTAATTGTGTTCAGGTCTCTGGTGGTAAGAATGTGTTCTTAGAGATGAAATTACCCTATTAGCGCGCATGTACCCGTTCCAGCGCTCGGTTAATACCCTGTTACCTATTCGTTACCTATTCGTTACCTATTCGCTTATAATACATTTTTTTATACGTTGCACCTGTTAGAAAAGGATTTTCAATTATGTCCAGGTCTCAGACGGTAACAATGTGTTCTTAGAGATGAAATGACCCCATTAGAGCGCATGTACCCGTTCCAGCGCTCGGTAAATAACCTGTTACCTATTCGTTACCTATTCGCTTTTAATGCGCGGGGTATACGCTGCACCTTGAAATAAATCGTGTTTTAATTGTGTTCATGTCTGGTAGTAACAATGTGTTCTTAGAGATGAAATGACCCCATTAGAGCGCATGTACCCGTTCCAGCGCTCGGTAAATAACCTGTTACCTATTCGTTACTTATTCGCTTTTAATGCGCGGGGTATACGTTGCACCTTGAAATAAATCGTTTTTTAATTGTGTTCAGGTCTCTGGTGGTAAGAATGTGTTCTTAGAGATGAAATTACCCTATTAGCGCGCATGTACCCGTTCCAGCGCTCGTTTAATACCCTGTTACCTATTCGTTACCTATTCGTTACCTATTCGCTTATAATACATTTTTTTATACGTTTCACCTGTTAGAAAAGGATTTTCAATGATGTCCAGGTCTCAGACGGTAACAATGTGTTCTTAGAGATGAAATGACCCCATTAGAGCGCATGTACCCGTTCCAGCGCTCGGTAAATAACCTGTTACCTATTTGTTACCTATTCGTTACCTATTCGCTTTTAATGCGCGGGGTAAACGCTGCAACTTGAAATAAATCGTGTTTTAATTGTGTTCATGTCTGGTGGTAACAATGTGTTCTTAGAGATGAAATGACCCCATTAGAGCGCATGTACCCGTTCCAGCGCTCGGTAAATAACCTGTTACCTATTCGTTACTTATTCGCTTTTAATGCGCGGGGTATACGGTGCACCTTGAAATAAATCGTTTTTTAATTGTGTTCAGGTCTCTGGTGGTAAGAATGTGTTCTTAGAGATGAAATTACCCTATTAGCGCGCATGTACCCGTTCCAGCGCTCGGTTAATACCCTGTTACCTATTCGTTACCTATTCGTTACCTATTCGCTGATAATACATTTTTTTATACGTTTCACCTGTTAGAAAAGGATTTTCAATTATGTCCATGTGTCAGGTGGTAACAATGTGTTCTTAGAGATGAAATGACCCCATTAGAGCGCATGTACCCGTTCCAGCGCTCGGTAAATAACCTGTTACCTATTCGTTACCTATTCGCTTTTAATGCGCGGGGTATACGCTGCACCTTGAAATAAATCGTGTTTTAATTGTGTTCATGTCTGGTGGTAACAATGTGTTCTTAGAGATGAAATGACCCCATTAGAGCGCATGTACCCGTTCCAGCGCTCGGTAAATAACCTGTTACCTATTCGTTACTTATTCGCTTTTAATGCGCGGGGTATACAGTGCACCTTGAAATAAATCGATTTTTAATTGTGTTCAGGTCTCTGGTGGTAAGAATGTGTTCTTAGAGATGAAATGACCCTATTAGCGCGCATGTACCCGTTCCAGCGCTCGGTTAATACCCTGTTACCTATTCGTTACCTATTCGTTACCTATTCGCTTATAATACATTTTTTTTATACGTTTCACCTGTTAGAAAAGGATTTTCAATTATGTCCATGTCTCAGGTGGTAACAATGTGTTCTTAGAGATGAAATTACCCTATTAGCGCTCATGTACCTGTTCCAGCGCTCGGTTAATACCCTGTTACCTATTCGTTACCTATTCACTTATAATACGTTTGTTGTACGTTGCACCTTTTAGAAAAGGATTTTTAATTCAGTTCATATCTCTGGTGGTAATAATGTGTTCTTTTAGATGAAATACCCCTATTAGCGCGTATGCACTCGTTCCAGCGCTCGGATAATACCCTGTTACTGATTCGTTCCCTATTCGCTTTTGATGCGCGGGTTATACGCTGCACCTTGAAATAAATCGTTTTTCAATTGTGCCCATGTCTCTGGTGGTAACAATGTGTTCTTAGAGATGAAATGACTCTATTAGCACGCATGTACCCGTTCCAGCGCTCGCTTTATACCCTGTTACCTATTCGTTACGTATTCACTTATAATACGTTTGTTGTACGTTGCACCTTTCAGAAAAAGGATTTTCAATGGTGTCCGTGTCTCTGGTGGT
This sequence comes from Mytilus edulis, assembly GCF_963676685.1. Lineage (NCBI taxonomy): Eukaryota > Metazoa > Mollusca > Bivalvia > Mytilida > Mytilidae > Mytilus > Mytilus edulis. The sequence continues at coordinate 83,721,568 of NC_092344.1, read as the reverse complement.
AACAATGTGTTCTTAGAGATGAAATGATCCTATTAGCGCGTATGTACCCGTTCCAGCGCTCGATAAATACCCTGTTACCTATTCGGTACCTATTGACTTATAATACGTTTGTTGTACGTTGCACCTTTTAGAAAAGGATTTTTAATTCAGTTCCTATCTCTGGTGGTAATAATGTGTTCTTTTAGATGAAATACCACTATTAGCGCGTATGCACTCGTTCCAGCGCTCAGTTAATACCCTGCTACTTATTCGTTCCTTATTTGCTTTTAATGCACGAGGTATACGTTGCACCTTGAAATAAATCGTTTTTTTAATTGTATTCATGTCTCTGGTGGTAACAATGTGTTCTTAGAGATGAAATGACCCTATTAGAGCGCATGAACCCGTTCCAGCGCTCGCTTAATACCCTGTTACCTATTCGTTACCTATTCACTTATAATACGTTTGTTGTATGTTGCACCTTTTAGAAAAGGATTTTTAATTGTCTCCATGTCTTTTGTGGTAACAATGTGTTCTTAGAGATGAAATTACCCTATTAGCGCGCATGTACCCGTTCCAGCGCTCGGTTAATACCCTGTTACCTATTCGTTACCTATTCACTTATAATACGTTTGTTGTACGTTGCACCTTTCAAAAAAGGATTTTCAATGGTGTCCGTGTCTCTGGTGGTAACAATGTGTTCTTAGAGATAAAATGACCCTATAAGCGCATGTACCCGTTCCAGCGCTCGATAAATACCCTGTTACCTATTCGTTACCTATTCACTTATAATACGTTTGTTGTACGTTGCACCTTTTAGAAAAGGATTTTTAATTCAGTTCATATCTCTGGTGGTAATAATGTGTTCTTTTAGATGAAATACCCCTATTAGCGCGTATGTACTCGTTCCAGCGCTCAGTTAATACCCTGCTACTTATTCGTTCCTTATTTGCTTTTAATGCACGAGGTATACGTTGCACCTTGAAATAAATCGGTTTTTTTAATTGTGTTCAGGTCTCTGGTGGTAAAAATGTGTTCTTAGAGATGAAATGACCCTATTAGAGCGCATGAACCCGTTCCAGCGCTCGTTTAATACCCTATTACCTATTCGTTACCTATTCGTTACCTATTCACTTATAATACGTTTGTTGTATGTTGCACCTTTTAGAAAAGGATTTTTAATTGTCTCCATGTCTCTTGTGGTAACAATGTGTTCTTAGAGATGAAATTACCCTATTAGCGCGCATGTACCCGTTCCAGCGCTCGGTGAATACCCTGTTACCTATTCGTTACCTATTCGTTACCTATTCACTTATAATACTTTTGTTGTATGTTGCAGCTTTTAGAAAAGGATTTTTAATTGTCTCCATGTTTCTGGTGGTAACAATGTGTTCTTAGAGATGAAATGACCCTATTAGTGTGCATGTATCCGTTCCAGCGCTCGATAAATACCCTGTTACCTATTCGTTACCTATTCACTTATATTACGTTTGTTGTACGTTGCATCTTTTAGAAAAGGATTTTTAATTCAGTTCATATCTCTGGTGGTAATAATGTGTTCTTTTAGATGAAATACCCCTATTAGCGCATATGTACTCGTTCCAGCGCTCAGTTAATACCCTGCTTCTTATTCGTTCCTTATTTGCTTTGAATGCACGAGGTATACGTTGCACCTTGAAATAAATCGTTTTTTAATTGTGTTCATGTCTCTGGTCGAACGGGTACATGAGCGCTAATAGGGTAATTTCATCTCTAAGAACACATTGTTACCACCTGAGACATGGACATAATTGAAAATCCTTTTCTAACAGTTGAAACGTATAAAAAAATGTATTATATGCGAATAGGTAACGAATAGGTAACGAATAGGTAACAGGGTATTAACCGAGCGCTGGAACGGGTACATGCGCGCTAATAGGGTAATTTCATCTCTAAGAACACATTCTTACCACCAGAGACCTGAACACAATTAAAAAACGATTTATTTCAAGGTGCACCGTATACCCCGCGCATTAAAAGCGAATAGGTAACGAATAGGTAACAGGTTATTTAACGAGCGCTGGAACGGGTACATGCGCTCTAATGGGGTCATTTCATCTCTAAGAACCCATTGTTACCGTCTGAGACCTGGACATAATTGAAAATCCTTTTCTAACAGGTGAAACGTATAAAAAAATGTATTATAAGCGAATAGGTAACGAATAGGTAACGAATAGGTAACAGGGTATTAACCGAGCGCTGGAACGGGTACATGCGCGCTAATAGTGTAATTTCATCTCTAAGAACACATTCTTACCACCAGAGACCTGAACACAATTAAAAATCGATTTATTTCAAGGTGCACCGTATACCCCGCGCATTAAAAGCGAATAAGTAACGAATAGGTAACAGGTTATTTACCGAGCGCTGGAACGGGTACATGCGCTCTAATGGGGTCATTTCAACTCTAAGAACACATTGTTACTACCAGACATGAACACAATTAAAACACGATTTATTTCAAGGTGCAATGTATACCCCGCGCATTAAAAGCGAATAGGTAACGAATAGGTAACAGGTTATTTACCGAGCGCTGGAACGGGTACATGCGCTCTAATGGGGTCATTTCATCTCTAAGAACACATTGTTACCACCTGAGACATGGACATAATTGAAAATCCTTTTCTAACAGGTGAAACGTATAAAAAATGTATTATAAGCGAATAGGTAACGAATAGGTAACGAATAGGTAACGAATAGGTAACAGGGTATTAACCGAGCGCTGGAACGGGTACATGCGCGCTAATAGGGTCATTTCATCTCTAAGAACACATTCTTACCACCAGAGACCTGAACACAATTAAAAAACGATTTATTTCAAGGTGCACCGTATACCCCGCGCATTAAAAGCGAATAAGTAACGGATAGGTAACAGGTTATTTACCGAGCGCTGGAACGGGTACATGCGCTCTAATGGGGTCATTTCATCTCTAAGAACACATTGTTACCACCAGACATGAACACAATTAAAACACGATTTATTTCAAGGTGCAGCGTATACCCCGCGCATTAAAAGCGAATAGGTAACGAATAGGTAACAGGTTATTTACCGAGCGCTGGAACGGGTACATGCGCTCTAATGGGGTCATTTCATCTCTAAGAACACATTGTTACCACCTGAGACATGGACATAATTGAAAATCCTTTTCTAACAGGTGAAACGTATAAAAAAAATGTATTATAAGCGAATAGGTAACGAATAGGTAACGAATAGGTAACAGGGTATTAACCGAGCGCTGGAACGGGTACATGCGCGCTAATAGGGTCATTTCATCTCTAAGAACACATTCTTACCACCAGAGACCTGAACACAATTAAAAAACGATTTATTTCAAGGTGAACCGTATACCCCGCGCATTAAAAGCGAATAGGTAACGAATAGCTAACAGGTTATTTACCGAGCGCTGGAACGGGTACATGCGCTCTAATGGGGTCATTTCATCTCTAAGAACACATTGTTACCACCTGAGACATGAACACAATTAAAACACGATTTATTTCAAGTTGCAGCGTATACCCCGCGCATTAAAAGCGAATAGGTAACGAATAGGTAACAAGATTATTTACCGATCACTGGAACGGGTACATGAGCGCTAATAGGGTAATTTCATCTCTAAGAACACATTGTTACCACCTGAGACATGGACATAATTGAAAATCCTTTTCTAACAGGTGAAACGTATAAAAAAATGTATGATAAGCGAATAGGTAACGAATAGGTAACGAATGGATAACAGGGTATTAACCGAGCGCTGGAACGGGTACATGCGCGCTAATAGGGTCATTTCATCTCTAAGAACACATTCTTACCACCAGAGACCTGAACACAATTAAAAAACGATTTATTTCAAGGTGCACCGTATACCCCGCGCATTAAAAGCGAATAGGTAATGAATAGGTAACAGGTTATTTACCGAGCGCTGGAACGGGTACATGCGCTCTAATGGGGTCATTTCATCTCTAAGAACACATTGTTACCGTCTGAGACCTGGACATAATTGAAAATCCTTTTCTAACAGGTGCAACGTATAAAAAAATGTATTATAAGCGAATAGGTAACGAATAGGTAACAGGTTATTTACCGAGCGCTGGAACGGGTACATGCGCTCTAATGGGGTCATTTCATCTCTAAGAACACATTGTTACCATCAGAGATATGAATTTAATTGAAAATCCTTTTCTAAAAGGTGCAACGTACAACAAATGTACTATAAGTGAATAGGTAACGAATAGGTAACGAATAGGTAACAGGGTATTAACCGATCGCTGGAACGAGTACATATGCGCTTATAGGGGTATTTCATCTATAAGAACACATTATTACCACCAGAGATATGAACACAATTGGAAATCCTTTTCTAAAAGGTGCAACGTACAACAAACTTTTTAAAAGCGAAATAGTAACGAATATTTAACAGGGTATTATCCGACCGCTGGAACGGATACAAATGCACTTATAGAGTTATATCACCTCTAAGAGCCCAAATCTTTCACCAGAGACAACAAAACAATTGAAAATCATGTTTTAAAAGGTGCAACGTAAGATACACGTATTATAAGCGAATTATAAGCGAGTGATGGAACGAATTAAACAAGGTAATAGCATGCTCCGAAACGATGTACACCCTGCTTACATGTTTAACTCTACCACATTATGTAAGTATGTGCCTGTCCCTAGACAAGAGCCTGAAATTAAGTAGTTATCGTTTGTTTTTGTGTTACATATTTCCGTTTATTTTTTTGTATATGAACTACGGCCGTCAGTTTTGTTGTTTGAATTGTATGAGGTTGTCATGTCTGGGCCTTTTATAGGTGACTACACGGTTTGGGCTATGCTCATTGTTGAAGGCCGTACATTGAACTATAGTTGATAATTTCTGTGTCGTTTTGGTCTAATGTGGAGTGTTGTCTCATTGGCAATCATACCACATCTTCGTTTTTACGCAAGCGCTAACACGGTGATTTCATCCCGTCGAACCAAGATCCATCTTCAAACATACGGACATAAAGCAGTTAAAAGGTAGAACGTATAAAAAACAAGTAAGGAACAAATGCGTATCGAACATGAAGTAAAAGGATCGGTTGAGCACAAACACATATAAATAGGTCATAAAAAGATCATTTTACCTCAACCAATTCAGAACTATTACCATATGTAAGACTATTAACAACTAGATTTGTAATTGCTAGCAATAACGGAAGGCACCCCTTCCCCCTATTACCAGGTGAGCGACAGTCATTTTGACAATTCCAAAGTCAAAGAGAGCATCTACAGATGTCTAGTAACATTTTTGCAAAGTTTCATTAAGTTTGAACATTTTGAATTTTTGATATTTTTGCTGTTTCCATGGTTACGGCGGCCATTTTGAAAATTCTAACTTCAAAATCCAACTCTGCCTATGCCAGTTACCATTCCTATAAAGTTTCATCCAGTTTGCGGAAAATTCCTATTTTTGAAATTTTTGACCTTTTTGCATTGTTTCCATGGTAACAAGACCTATTTTGGAAATTCCAACTCCAATGTTGCTCATCATTACTGTGAAGTTTCATGAAGTTTTGAGCATTTTTAGAATTTTGAAAATTTTGGTGTAGTTTCCATGGCAACATAGTAGTTCCAATGATCGCCAAAATCATCCAACACCTGTATATAGTGGGCACCTACATTGTTTTAAAATATGATGATTCTGAGTTGAAGCATATCCAAACAGTTCACCAAAAACCAAAAGCTCATTTTTTTCACAATTGTGCCGTTTCCATGGTAACGGCAGCCATATTAAACTATTCCATGCCATAATTAAAAAGGGGGAAGGATATTAAAAATCAAATAAGTAACGAATAGGTAACGAATAGGGAATAGGGAATAGGTAACGAATAGGTAACGAATAGGGAATAGGGAATAGGTAACGAATAGGTAACGAATAGGGAATAGGGAATAGGTAACGAATAGGTAACGAATAGGGAATAGGGAATAGGTAACGAATAGGCAACGAATAGGGAATAGGGAATAGGTAACGAATAGGGAATAGGGAATAGGTAACCAACTTGACGCCCATCATTTTAAGACAGTTGTGCCAATGTTTAGCTGAGATGCAACAGTTGGACAATAATTTATGCTAAGGCTGTGTAATGCTGAGACTCTACTGTCAGTATAAGACAGTTGTGCTAAGATGCTACTTCCGAACAGTAAGTTGTGTTAAGTCCTGGCTGTGTATTGCTGAGATACTTCTTTCGAACAGTAGGTTGTGTTAAGGCTGTATATTGGTGAGATGCAACTTTCGAACAGTAAGTTGTTCTAGGGCTTATATTGCTTAGATGCTACTTTCGAACAATAACTTTGGCTAAGATTGTGTCTTGATGCTCTTAGTAGATGATACTGTCAGTTTCATACATCTGTGCTAAGGCTGTGTGTAACTGAGAAGCTACTTTTGGACAGTAAGTTGTGCTCAGGTTGTGTCTTGCTGAGATCTACTGTAAGATCATTCGGATAATCAGTTATGCGAAGCTTGTGTCGTGCTGAGATTCTACAGAAAGTGTTCTTAGTCTGTTTCTTAACTGCTTGGGTGCTTCTATACGATTCGGAATGTAAGTCAAGTTGTATAAGAGACATGCATGTTTCTGGTTGTGCTAAGGTTGTGTGTCGCTAATAGTGTTTGTCGAGCCTGCAACTTTTTTTGCAGAAAGCTCGACATAGGGATAGTGATCCGGCGGCGGCGGCGGTGTTAGCTCATTTCTTTAAAGCTTTATATTTTAGAAGGTGGAAGACCTGGATGCTTCATACTTTGTATATAGATGCCTCATGTTACGAAGTTTCCGTCAGTCACATGTCCAATGTCCTTGACCTCATTTCCATGGTTCAGTGACCACTTGAAAAAAAAAGTTCAGATTTTTTGTAATGTTGAATTCTCTCTTATTATAAGTAATAGGATAACTATATTTGGTATCTGCGTACCTTGCAAGGTCCTCGTGCCCGTCAGACAGTTTTCACTTGACCTCGACCTCATTTCATGGCTCAGTGAACAAGGTTAAGTTTTGGTGGTCAAGTCCATATCTCAGATACTATAAGCAATAGGGCTAGTATATTCGGTGTATGGAAGGACTGTAAGGTGTACATGTCCAACTGGCAGGTGTCATCTGACCTTGACCTCATTTTCATGGTTCAGTGGTTATAGTTAAGTTTTTGTGTTTTGGTCTGTTTTTCTCATACTTTATGCAATAGGTCTACTATATTTGTTGTATGGAATGATTGTAAGGTGAACATGTCTAGCGGACGGATGTCATCTGACCTTGACCTCATTTTCATGGTTCAGTGGTCAAAGTTAAGTTTTTCAGTTTTGGTCTTTTTATCTGATACTATACGCCATAGATCGACTATATTTAATGTATGGAAATATTTTATGATTTATATATTAGTCGCGCAGGTTTTATTTGACCTTGACCTCATTTTCACGGTTCATTGCTCAGTGTTAAGTTTTTGTGTTTTGGTCTATTTTTCTTAAACTATAAGTATTAGGTCAACTATATTTGTTTTATGGAAGCATTGTTAGCTGTACATGTCAGCCTGGCATGGTTCATCTGACCTTGACCTCATTTTCATTGTTCATTGGTCTTTGTTTAGTTATCTTGGTTAATGTAACGTTTAAGTGACAGTTGTAATAAAGCTTTATACTTAGAACTATCAACATAATATCAATGATTAGTAAAGAAGGCGAGACATTTCAGTGTGTGCACTCTTGTTACTGTTAGTTATTTTGTGTCCAGCTTTAGCGTCTCCTAAATATGTTGCAGTCTCCTTTGGAGTACTTCAATGGTGGATTTTGGTTTAAATTTTGTGTAAATATATGTTTATTTCTAATTATGGCATGACCACTGAACAACGACCGATATCAGCATTAACAGAGACATTTTCAGTGGATAAAATTTGAAAAACAGTTTTTCTGTCTTCAAAATGACATATACTTATGTGCAGCATATGTACCCCCTGCTAATTCATCTTATACTAAGAAATTAGATTTTGATATAATTGATCAAATAGAAAAGGACATTGTTTCTTACAAAAGTAAAGGGGATATTTTGTTTTGTGGTGATTTAAACGCTCGCACCTCCACTGAAGAAGATTACATTGCACAAGATAGCTCCAGGTATCTTCCATTGTTTGAATCTTATAAACCTGATAATCAAATTCGATTTAGAAAGAATTGTGATGAAACACTTGATAGTAGAGGGAAAGAGATTATTGATTTATGCATAAGCAATCAAATGCGAGTTGTAAATGGTAGATGCATGGGTGATTTACTTGGTCATTTTACTTGTTTTAATACACATGGCAAAAGCACTGTTGATTACCTTATAGCAAATGAAAGATTATTTAATCAGATACTTTATTTCAGAGTGTCAGAGTTTGTCTCAACATTCTCAGACTGTCATTGTAAAATATCATGGGAAATTTTGGCTAAATATCAAATAACAGAAACTCAGTCAAATAATCTTCATGCTGCCCCTGTTAATTTTAGATGGACTGAGGACTCCCCACTTAAATTTCAGCAAGCACTTTTGTCACCGGATAACCAGCAGAAAATTTCATCTTTCCTTATTAATGATAGTGATTGCTCTTCTGAAGACATTAACAAAAAGGCACAGGATTTATGTGATATCTTTCTTTCTGCAGCCAAAATTTCCCTGGTAACCCCAAAAAAGAATAAAAAGGGTTCCAGACCCCAGAAAAAATGGTTTGATAGTGATCTTTTTAAAATGCGCAAAAATGTTATATCCTTAGGTAAAATTTATTCAAGATATCCTAAGGATCCTGTTATTAAAGGCAGATACTATAAATATTTTAGAATCTATAATAAATGTAGAAAAGTTAAATATAAGCAATTTATCAATTCCATGCTACAAAAACTTGATACTCTTAGAGTTGAAAACCCTAAGCAGTATTGGAAATTAATAAATGACATTCAGGATAGCAAAAAAGAAAACTGCTCTTCACAAATTGATTCTGATACATGGGCCAATCACTTTCGTAATCTTCACTCTGCAATTGATAACACATTTTATTCACGACTTAACCAGTTGGAAATGATCCTGAATGACAAAGAAAAATCTTTAGTTTTTAATGATTTAGATAATGATATTAGTAAAAAAGAAATTTCTGATGCTATTGCGAGCTTAAAATCAGGCAAGGCCTGTGGACCTGATTGGATTTCAAATGAAATGTTAAAATATAGTCAGTCATATTTGATAGGTTGCTTATATAAATTATTTAATTTGTGCCTCAAGAATAGTGTGTACCCAAAGATTTGGGCTGATGGTTTTATTTCGCCAATTTTTAAATCAGATGATCCTTGTGATCCATCTAACTAGAGGTATAACAATTACTAGTACCATTGGTAAACTTTTTAACAACATTTTGAATACAAGACTTGACAAATTTTTGTACCAAAACCACTTAATTCATAATTCTCAGATTGGCTTTACAAAAAATGCCAGAACTTCAGATCATATATTTATTTTGAAAACACTGATAGACAAATACTGTCACAGTAAAGAGGGTAGACTATATACTTGTTTTGTAGACTTTCGCAAAGCATTCGACAGTGTAATTCATATAGGTCTTAAACTGAAGCTTATTAATATGAAAGTTGGTACTTTATTTTATAATATTATATCAGATATGTATAATAATAGTAAAGCATGTGTAAGAGTTGGAGCTTCTCTCACTGACCCTTTTAGCATTAAATTAGGTGTAAGACAAGGAGACAACTTGAGTCCTTCATTATTTAAAATTTTTATAAATGACTTCCCATCTTATCTTGACTCCTGTCTGGATGCAGTTTCCCTGCACTCAGAGAAATTAAATTGTTTGATGTATGCGGATGATATTGTGATTATGTCAACATCAGCCACAGGGCTTCAAAGTAGACTTGATCAGCTAGAAAAATATTGTGCTGACTGGTGCCTGAAAGTTAATATTAGAAAGACTAAAGTCATAATTTTTAATAAGGCTGGAAGGAAAATTCAGGCAAATTTTCGACTGCAGAATAACTTGATTGACTGTGTCGCTCATTACAAATATTTAGGTGTTCACTTTACTGCATCTGGAAGTTTTCATCTAGCTAAAAACTGAACTTTATAATAAGGCTCTTAAGGCCTACTATAAACTTAGAAAGGATTTTATCAATTTGTCTCCTGGAATAAAATCTTGTGTTCATATTTTTGATCATACCCTTAAACCCATTCTGTTATATAATTCAGAGGTATGGGGAGGTTATAATGTCTCTTGTAATAAATTACAGTCTTCCTTATTTAATCTTGAAAATGTTTTTTAAAATCTTAAGTGTGAGAATCTCCATCTTAAATTTTCTAAATTTATACTTGGTGTACACAAAAGGAGTGTCAATTTTGCTGTATTATCAGAACTGGGACGTTTCCCCTTACATTATGATATTGTAAAGTCAATTGTAAAATACTGGTATAGATTTGAAAATCTTACAACTGATTTCAGTCTATTGAAAGATGCTTATAAATGCAGCCAAGAGCTTCACAAATCTAACATAACTTCTTGGTTCTCATTTGTTAAAAAAGTATTAGAAGTTTTTGAAATTAAACAAGAAGTAAAACATTTCGGACAATACAAATTTTTGAACATATCTAGTAAATTAATTCACACTAAATATATTAGCAATTGGTATGCTAGCCAAAACAAAGCTTCTGATGGAAAACTGTTTAATTATGTAAAATTTAAGCAGAATTTTGGTTATGAAAATTATCTTTCTTTAATTAAGAACTTTGATTTTAGAAGATCTATATGCAAATTACGTATTTCTGCTCATAAGCTTCAAATTGAAGTTGGTCGTTTTTCAAATATTCCACGAAATGAAAGAATTTGCAAAAAATGCTCCTCTGGCTGTGTTGAAGATGAAATCCATTTTTTAACTAACTGTGAAAATTTTAAATCGGATAGAGATGCTCTCTTTGACTTTGTTTGCCAAAGAATTCCGAATTTTTCTACACTTGATAATCAGCATACATTTATTTATTTATTAAACTGTGAAGACAATCAGGTCCTTAATGCTGTTGGTAAATTTATTAAAGTGAATATGAGTTAGTAATTGTATTGTAACTGTATGTAAAAAATGTTTGTATCTATGTATCTATGCAAATCAATATTCTTTTGCCTTATTCATGTATGCTCTGTATGCCCCTTGTGGGCCCTTAATTGGAAATAAAATATGTTCTGTTCTGTTCTGTTCTATATGTCTCTGGCATTAATAACTTAGTATGAAACATTTATAATGCTGTTGTCGGGTTATGTGTTATAGAACATACATGATGATAGGCCATCATCGGTTTCTTTCGTAGGTGCTCCAGATAACGGAGGAACTTATGACTGAAAATTGTTTTCCGTTACCTATTTTTAAGTGAAAGTGAAAGTAGCACGTGGTTGGCGGTATAAACTAATGGTAAAATTAGAAGCCAGTCCACTTTATTTTAATATTTATAACCAATGTGTATATTCCATTATATTGTAACCTCTGTATTCATTTTAGATTGAAATGTACTACACGATAGCACAATAATGAGTGACAGTTGCACAGGCACTATAGTTTCTGTCATGGGGAGTTTACAATACTATCCACTTTTATGAAAAAAAGGACGTGATTTTTCGTAAAAGTGTTGATAGTATATCCCATTTTTACAGACGGGAGTGCCTGTGGACAGTAATCTCAATCTCAAAACACTCTGAATTTTTAATTTATTCTTGATTGCCTGTATATATTTTCCTTTAACGACCTTTAACTAATAATCAATGTAATAAATTAACTTATAATCAATGTAATTAATTAACTAATAATCAATGTAATTAATTAACTAATAATCAATGTAATTAATTAACTAATAATCAATGTAATTAATTAACTAATAATTAATGTAATTAAATAACTATATAATAGTCAATGTAATTAAATAACTAATAGTCAATGTAATTAATTACATGGACAATGTAATTAATTACATTGATTGTATTGTATTTGACAATGTAATTGTATTGTACTTGATGACATTTAATAAAAAAACACATACATGGGACATTTAAATTTCTTCTATTAAGAATATCTCTTTGGAAGATATTTTTTCTTCAATTAAATTAATTAATTAATCCATGAGTGTTATATTTCTCTTAGAAGAATTTTAAAGGTTCCAGTGATAAACAACACAGAGAATAATTTTTTTATTTAATTGACCCCACAACTGATTCACAACTGGCCTGAGCTACACACATAACAATTCTTATGGGGAAATGTGTTATTTCCTTTGCAATATTTAAAATAGTTTTAGGACTTTCAAACATATGAAAAGTGCATGGGTGATCAAAATTCTGTCTACTTGCAGTTCCAAAAGTTGACAAGTATAAATAATAATAATTGAGAAGTATATAATTAATGCATTCAAGGAACTACTAAACTCTGCATTTTTTTAGTATGACATCCTTATCAGATTTCCCAAATTCAAATACTTAAAAAAAATTCTCAAGAAGTACTGACTTAACTTCCCATTTATTTTTTATCATGTGGTCCTTTTTTATATGTATAAACACGATAAAGGCATCTTCTGAGTAAAAGTTGAAAAAACAAATGAAACATGGCAGTTCCAGTCCAAATGATATTGAGGTTCATATGATGTATTTTTTTTTTCAGAGGTTCAGTATATTACGTATTGTAAGACATTACACAAGTGGAAGTATGGCTAGTGTTATGATGCCTAAGGCTACTGCTAAGTTTATTGCAGAAAAGAGTGAAGATATAAAGATAAATAAGGATGGTGTAAATAATCTAGCCAAAGTTGTAAGTGTTTTATTGTCCTTAGTATGATAGAAAGTAGGACTTTTGAATAATTTTTTATAAACTAATCCTTAAAAAGTTTGTGGTTGATGTGGTCCGTACTAAGTGTTTAATTATTTTTACATCAGGGATTAAAATTTTCTTTAAACAATGAAAGGTCTAGTTGCATTTGAATTTTCCGGTAAAAAGTTCTCCTTAAAAAAGTCAACAGTCCTGTTATAAAGCATTAGTGTAAAAAAAAATTAAATATATAGGTGGCCCTTGACTTTTGTAATTAAAAAATGAAAAGACCTCTCCTGATAGAAAAGTAAGGCAGCAACCATTTGATTTTCTGGGGGGGGCTATGGTTTTTTTTTCTGTGCAAACTTTTTTTTTCGCCTTCGGCGAAGAACAGTCTTTTTTTTTAGCGACAAACCGAAAACAATTTTTTTTTTTCAATTTTAGCATTACATATAGTGGGAGCTGAGGGTGAAACAAACAATTTTTTTTCTCAGGGTCCAAAACAAATTATTTTTTTCACCAAAACCTGGAAACAAACTTTTTTTTCCAAAAAAAACCATAGCCCCCCCCCCCCCCAGAAAATCAAATGGTTCCTGCCTAAGGTCCCTGATCTTGAACCCAAGCTAATTTAAATTCCTGCACGTGGTAGTTATAATAAGATTTTTGATATTTCTGAGTCTTTTATGGTGTAACTTTATGATGATTGAATGGCAGTAGAATATAACATTAAATGAGGATAATAATATATTTTAATATTATCATTAAGATGTTCATATTACTTTCATTTTTACAATGTTGATACACCTAATAAATTATTTTTATACTTTTTGCAACAAATGAAACACCGGAAATGATTATCTATTTCAATACACAATTTTTGTTCATTTTCATTATCATCTTGTCAATTAAATACCCTATCCGATTTCCCCTTAAGAACATGGATAAATAAATAATTCTAATGCTACAACTTTTGTAACTTTCATTTTGATTGGATAACGTCACTTTCTTACATGGCATCAATTGACAATTGATGCTATGGGATGTACGCGCAAGCGCAGATGGCATATGACAAATTTTAAATACATGTTTTAACGTTGTTTTTTGTCAGTTTCATTAGAATGGAGATAACAATATTGTATTTTAAGCTCCGACGGCATCAATTGGGGATTTGCTAACGCGTCGCCAGTAAACTCAATTTGCGACCATCAAATCCCCAATTGATGCCGTCGGAGCTTAAAATACAAAACTGTTATCTCCTAATTGTAATCGTAACCTGTAATCGTTGATCTTATAATCTTTTATCTAATTTTTTTTATAATTTGCAGATGTTCAAATGTGTTAAAGATGATACATACAATATAAAGTCATGGAAGACTGCACATGAATTGAACCCATCAGAGATGACAAAAGAAACTGTTGACTGGTATGCTACAGTTATTTACAGTAATATGAGATATGAGATATATGAGCTTGATATCATGTGCATTTATATGTGCACGCAACTCCTCCTACCTTCATAACTGTATTGTGTAGAATATGATGCAGAATGTTATGTGAATTAAACTGAGTCTTCACATCTTGACTGTTTGTATAAATATTCAAGCTATAAAATAAAAGAGAAATTGAGTGGAAAAATAGTGCATTGTATTCAAAATTGAACAAAGATTTGCAAAATTAAAGTAAATTTTCAAAATCCAGTATGCATTTTGCTAGAAAATATTTGTATAAGTATAAACATAAAAGGTTTTCTTATTATTCTGCATTTCTAGAGAGTGACTTTTTTTTATAAATACAAAAGATACTGCCTTATTGCCCTTTGATACGCTTTATGAATTACCAGATCTACCATTTTCAGAATATCAAAGCAAAGGAACAATAAATTATAATTTCATAACTACTACTATACTATGACATTGTCTTAACGCATGTTCAATGTATTATTTGTATCATGACGGTGCCCTAGGCACCGAAACATGTCGATTATTAAATTTTATGCAGCAGTCCCTCAAGTGTTGTTGTTATAAGACTTTCTACAAATAAATTATAAGGTATTATTATGATTGTGGTTTGCAATAATGTAGAAAAAAATAATGTGCTGTTTAAATTCTATATACTGCTATGATGATTAAACTTTCTTGCAGGATATTTGTTGCAGACACATTGAATTTTTCCTTTTGGTCAGAAGATGAAAACAAGAAATACATGGTGAGGTACAAAGGAAAGGAATATACAGGGTACTGGTCATGGATTGCTGCACTTAACAGAGCATTAGATGTATGAACATAGTCTGAGATTTTACAGTTGTATTGAATTTCTTAAAAGAAAATTGCAATAAAATTTTAAAGAAACTATATGAACTGCATGCTTAAATAAATGCAGGTTTTGAAGTTAGAGAAGGTATAAGTCTTGTGTTTGCCACCCCTGGAATTGACAAAATCAAAAAGCATTATGAATTTATCAGATAACATCCTGCCAGAAGTTCACATTAGACTTGCAGAAATACATATCTTTTTTTTTAACGTGCTTTTTTGCATCAAGGTTTCTAACTTCTTTCATCAAACAAGAAAACGGCAATAAAAAAGCCTGGAATGTTCAACTAGTGACCAGTTATATCTAAATTCAAGTTCATCTTGATAAAATTATCTGTTTTTTAATAATGTGTTTTTTTATTGTTTAAGATATCTGAAATCTTTGTGATATTGAAAAGATTTGAAATAACTCATAATAAAATCATACATTTCTTTCAGAATGGGATCAAACTAACAGATCCAAAGTTTTATGCTAATATAACCAAGGAAAAACTGTCTGAAATCCTGAAATCAGATTCTAACTATGAAATACCTTTATTGGAAGAAAGAGCACAGGTTTTACAGGAAGCTGGCAAAAAGCTTGTGGAGGTATAAAATACAAAACATTATCAAATCATTAAAAAGCTTGAATGCATTGCACATTATGTATTTTTTAAATGTAGATTAAAGTTCTGGAACAAAATTTGTATTTTGGTGGTGATTTCCATTGGTTACTAATGTCAGTTTGTTTACTCATAACAGTAGAACATTTACATGAAATAATTGCATGAAGACTTTTGGCCTTAAAACCTTTTAATCAAGGCCAAAAGTTATGAAACATAAAAAGAAATGATGGTTTTCCCTAAGAATTTTGTATAAAGTAAGATTATGATCAGACATTTATGATTTTTCTTGAAGCCTTTTGGCCTTAAATCCTATTTATCAAGGCAAAAGCTACCAATCATGAAAAGAAATGATGGTTTTCCAAAGATTTTTTTAGAAAGTAAGAACATGCTAACACAATTATGATTTTTGATAGATATGATTTTTTTATGCCCCACCTACGATAGTAGAGGGGCATTATGTTTTCTGGTCTGTGCATCCATTCGTTCATTGGTTCGTCTGTCTGTCTGTCCCGCTTCAGGTTAAAGTTTTTGGTCAAGGTAGTTTTTGATGAAGTTGTAGTCCAATAGACTTCAAACTTAGTACACATGTACCCTATGATATGATCTTTCTAATTTTAATGCCAAATTAGAGTTTTTACCCCATTGTCTTGGTCCACTGAAGATAGAAAATGATAGTGCGAGTGGGGCATTCGTGTACTGGGGACACATTCTTGTTTTAATATATTGTATGAAAATTTATTTTAAATGCACAAGTAATGATACTAATTTTTGTACATGTACTTACAATAATCATAATTATAAAATTTTGTTTCAGAAATATGATGGAAGTTTTGTGAATTGTATTGAGAAATGTGAGAAAAGTGCTGAATCTCTTCTAAAATTAGTAGTGGAAGAATTCCCTTCATACAGAGATGTAGCAGACTATAATGGGGAAAAAGGTTTGTACTTTTACCTATTTATAAATCGAAATATCATGTAGTTTAAAAAAATTTGTATCAATGTTTACAGCAAAAAATGTGTGACTTTGGAGGTGCAAAAATTTGTCTATCTTGACAAGGGCAAAGGGAAGTAATTTAGATTATTATTTGACACGATGAAGAATACAAGTCATTTCCCTACCACATTCTTTTGGAAAATGTATACCATACATCCTTAGGTAAATGTTAAGGATATATACACTTGATTATATGCATGCAACCCAATAAATGTTTAATTTGAAATTCTTATGTACTTTTTTTACAAGCAGTTTCACCATCGCACAATTATGTATCCTGAATGAAGTCTGTAATAACTATTAATACCATAGCACATTTTCAAGAACATTTCAATTAACTTCTGCAAACAAATTAAGATTTATTTAATAAAATATTTTTGTCTCACACTTGAAGAAAATATCATTGTTTATTTGATATAGTTGGCATCTACAAAAGAGTTCAGATTTTGATAGCTGACATATGGGCCTGTTTTGAAGGGAAAAGTTATGGAGAATTCAATGACATTAATTTTATAACCATGTTTGCAGATTACAGGTATGAACATAAGACTTGAAATTTAGTTCTTGTAAGAAGTTAATTAAATATTAAATGTGTCTTGACTAAAGAAATGGTTCAAATCAAATATCAAAATAAAGTTAAAACATGAGTACCTTGAAAACCGAGCAGCTATTTGTGAGTGTCTTCTCTATATCATGCTTTCTTGACTTTAAAATCTGATTTCTTCTCTTATTAATCAACAGGAAAATGCCATCACATTTTATTTTGTCATGCCCTCAGATTGGACTTTGTTGCTGTGCCACCATATATTTAAATCACATTTTTGTTGTGGTTTGCATACTGAATGATATGTGTTTTGTTCAGATAGTTATAGATTAATCGTTGATAATCTCAACAAGATTGATTTTCTTGCTTCAACTTGTACGGGGAAAGTGAGAAAAGGAATCAAGTTGCGAAGACCAATGATAATCTGTTTATTGCTATTTTACCTATGAAGACGTTGTTAATTTCATCCGCAACGGGCACATGCCCCCATAGTTTCTTGCAATAATTTTTTAATATCACTCAACTCCGCTGAGAAAGGAAATTATCAGTCAGCAAGATCAAAGTGAAAAAATACTTTATTGCAAGGGTAGGAGCAATCAGGTCTTGCTGACTCGTACATTTCTTTTATTGTTTATATTTTGTTCATTATTTATTTAGTAGGGTTGATAATTTAGATAAACAAACAAAAACTGATTTTAAACAAAAATTTGGCAAAAAATATTGTTGAACTTTGCTACATACCAGTATTGACTTCAGTGTGTTTTAAAAAGTAATCAGAATATAGATCCACACTTAACAAAGTTTGTTTTTAACTGAATATTTGTATAAACAGATAAATATGAACTAAAAGAGATCTTAAGGCATGTGTCAATCAGCCAACAGCCTATTGCAAAATGAAGCCAAAAAAGATATCAATAGGATATCATTTTCAAAACAAGTTGGTACAACAAAAAAATATTTTATTAAATTTTATAAAGAGCAAAAAAACTTGTTCCTGGCTACGACTTTCCTTTTTTTTTTAGAGTATAAAATTATTTTTTAATTAACACAGTGTTTTCTTTTAAACATTTTCAGGATTCCTCAAGCACTTGTACAGTTTAAAGCCATGACTTATTCAGATAAATTAACTGAATTCTTAAACAAAGGTTAGTTGAAATGTTATAAGAACAATATGTTTTTGAGTATTTTTTGTACCATCTACAACAGCAACAGAATAGTTAAAACATATTTTTAATGAAATGTGTCTTGAATGTTTGTTTTGATGGTGAAAGAAAGTTTTCTTTTGATTATGGAAAAAATTCATTTGGCTTTTTCAGTGTTATAGGACTTAAAATGTCATTTATAAGGTTAATTTTATACACTTAAGGATATCCTCCTGAAATTTTGTTCAACAATTTTAATAGGTATTTATTATGCGCTTATGGCACAGTTTGGTCATCCAAAAATTATCTCTCATAAAGTTATTTTAAAGAAAGCAAGTGTCTCTCATAAATACATGTTCCTACTTCACTACTTATGTGATATTTCAGATCAGATGATGAAGACTGGTGACAAATATGAAGTAGAAATAAGAGGATGTAGTATACAGGCTGTTGAGGTAGGACATATTCAATCATTTTGTCTTAAAATGATGTGGTTAATGAGTATTCATAATATGGAGATAAATACTTTGGTCATAAAAAATATTTTCATGGACATTATTTCATGTTGAAGAGATACAGGCTGTCGAGGTATGACATATTCTTTCATTTTGTCTTAAAATGATGAGGTTTGAGTATTTATAATATGGAGATAAATACTTTGATGATAATATTTTCATTGACATAAATTTCATGTTAAAAAGAGAGACCCTTTGTAATTATAAGAAAGAAGTTGACACAAAATTGATGTTACATTTATCAAGTGTAAAATCCACTATGAATTGTTCTACTTTTTAGGTGGTATTTGTGTTTTTTTCTCAATTATAAACCGATATGAACTCTCATTGACGGGTTAATTGCTATTTGATGATGCAGTTTCCATGTTTCTAGTTTCTCGGTTTGGTCAAAATTAGAATATGACATCCACTTTAATTGCAGTACTGTGTTTTGCTATAATGGCAAGAAAAAGGCATCCATGCCTGATGATGTTAAAAGGAAAGAAGTCGTGTTCTTTACTAATCATTCAAACTGTATAGTGTCATTGGAGAATTTCAGAAACAGATTCCACCACTGTATCTCAAGACAGTTGAATTTTAAATATTTTAGCAAGCATCTTGTTAAAATAATTTTTCATTTCACTGATTACAATAGATAAATATTTCATCTCTAAAATTATTTTATGCTTTTATATAGATATTATTTATAATTTGTTTTATCTAGGAAGTGACTGAAGAGACCAGAAAGTTACTATCAGCAGATGACAGTACAAAAGATGCTATGATTAATGCTATCATTATTGATCATTATCTATGGGACTACAGAAGGGAGCATGCTACAGACATTAAAGTACCATTCCACAAAATCAGATGTATTTACTATTGACATCAAGAGTAATTTGTCAAGATTGGAACTTAGAACATAAGTAGTACAAACTTTTCTTATGCAGCAATTGGTTGTCCATCCTAAATGATCAATTGTTTGTTTGAGGAAATTGTGTTCTTGTGTTACATTTGTATAAATAAGCAGTATATTCAGATTTAAAAACGCTGTAGTGAATGCTAGACAAATATCAAAATCATAATTGTTAGAGCTAGAAAATTCATTGTTGTTGGATTATTTTAAGTTGATTATTGACTTAAATCGAGGAAAAATAGATATTGTAGTTGTTCCAGCTTAAATTAGGCTGCTAGTTATCTTTGTAAATTATTTACATTTGTTCACCTAGAGCAACTTATAGCTTTTCAAACAAGAAGGATTTTTTTCTCATTGTTGAAGGCATATAATGATCTGTAAATTACATCTTACATCATTGAAAGCAAAATTATGGGATTCTAATGGGGTTCGTAGCTCTGTATGTTTCATCCTGTGGTGTATGACTAAGATATCATCCTTAACATGCATGAAATATTTGTCACTGGATATTAAGCAACCAACAATTTACCTTTCTTAGATTTGTTTAATGCATTGAGCGATTTTACAGATAACTTTTGCAAGGTCACAAAGTTGTTTTAATTTTACCTATACGGTATTCAGTACAATTGTAATACAGAGTTTTGATTAGATTAACTTTAGTTACAAAGCATACTCAGAATATGTGTCAGTGTTGTTGTTAATGATCTAAAGGTTGTGAAACATTGATTTTCAATGACGTGTGCAAGGTCAAGGTTACAAACTTAGTCCAACTTTATGTTTGCCATATTCAAATATATATATAGGTTAATGATTGGCTAAACATTTTTGGTATAAAGCATATTCAAAGTACTTGCCATTGATGATTACCAATAATAGGGTGTGAAAAATATTAAGTGCTAATACAGTATTTGTCTGGAAGATCAAGGTCAAAAAGTAGATTTAACTTGACATATTCCATATTCAAATATAAATAGTAATAATTGGCTAAAAAAACTTTTGTTATAAAGCATATGAAGAAAATATTAATGGACCCCAGGAAGATATGTTCTCCTTTTTTATTTCGCTCGACTTTGACCAAATTTTAATGATAGGGTATATGTCAACGAAACAGCAACCTAACGATGTAAAAAATTAAACCAAGGTCAATTAGTTCTTTTAATTAGGAAGTTAAAGTAAAATTGCGAGATGAACTTTCGGTCTATTATGGTCGTTACCTTTAATCTCATATTCGGGGCTCGTTAAATATTACATAACTTTAGTGTTCGTAATTAAGTGATCTCTCCAGTTACAGTATGCAGGAGTCAAAGGTCAGCTATTTGTGTCCATGGAATCATTGTTAGATTTACATGTCTGAGGTTAGGCATGACTTTAACCTCTTTTTCATACTCCATTGGTCAAAATTAGAATTTGAATAAAGTAGACTTAATCTTTGATCGCAATGACTCGACATGCATTTCATATATACATATATATATTTATTTAAAGAGGCGCGAACTATCATTGTTTCCACTCCTTGATTTTTCATATTGCGGCAATGATAAACATATCTTGTTCTTAACATTTAAATTCATCAGGTTGTGAAACATATTATGCATGAATATTTGTCTACAAACTCATGGTCACAAACCATGTTCAATTTTACCTATTCCATATTTGAATATACATAGTTCAGATTGGCCTAAAACGTTTGTTTCAATCTTTGTCATTGTTGTTAACCATCCATAGGTTGTGTTACATTTTGAGTTTCGTTGTTTTGTCTGCAAAGTCAAGGTCACAAAATTTGTTCAACTTTACATACACCATATCTTAATATATTAAGTTTTAAAAGTTAGAATTTTCATGACATAATATTTATTATACAAGTGTGTACTAAGATAGAAATGTCTTTTAAAAGGCCAAGTTAAAAATAACAAATATTTGTTCAATTGATCATGTGGAGAAAAGTACTGTAAATTCAGAAATTATTGCGAGGTTTTTATTATTGCCGAAAATGTGACAGAGTTGTAAACGCAATAATTTAATCTTGCATTTTGAAATATTTTATATCAATTAAACATGATTTTTTCTCAAAATTGTAAAAATTAAAATCACATTTAAGTCTAAAATGACAAAATCGCAATAATAAAATGCATTCAATAATTTCTGAATTTATAGTATTCAAAATGTTTTCCTATACATGTATAAAATACCTCTAGTTTTTATATTGATTGTGTAAATCTTTGTTCATCTCTGTTTACATTTTGGAAGAAAAATTGGTCATGGAAGATGATTTTATTCACCACATAACTTCTAGTCAAAATTACCTCTGCAAAGATTGATTGTATGATCACTACTTTCATTTAGTTTACTTTTTAGCTCACCTGGCCGAAAGGCCAAGTGAGCTTTTCTCATCACTTGGCATCCGGCGTCCGTCGGCGTCCGTCGTCGTCGTCCTGTGTTAACTTTTACAAAAATCTTCTCCTCTGAAACTACTGGGCCAAATTTAACCAAACTTGGCCACAATCATCATTGGGGTATCTAGATTAAAAAATGTGTCTGGTGACCCGGCCAACCAACCAAGATGGCCGCCATGGCTAAAAATAGAACATAGGGGTAAAATGCAGTTTTTGGCTTATAACTCAAAAACCAAAGCATTAAGAGCAAATCTGACAAGGGGTATTGTTTATCAGGTCAGGATCTATCTGCCCTGAAATTTTCAGATGAATCGGACATTCCGTTGTTGGGTTGCTGCCCCTGAAATGGTAATTATAAGGAAATTTTGCTGTTTTTTGTTATTATCTTGAATATTATTATAGATAGAGATAAACTGGAAACAGCAATAATGTTCAGCAAAGTAAGATCTACAAATAAGTCAACATGACCAAAATGGTCAGTTGACCACTTTAGGAGTTATTGCCCTTTATAGTCAATTTTTAACCATTTTTCGTAAATCTTAGTAATCTTTTAGAAAAATCTTCTCCTCTGAAACTACTGGGCCAAATTTAACCAAACTTGGCCATAATCATCATTGGGGTATCTTGTTAATAAAATGTGTCCAGTAACTCGGCCAACAAACCAAGATGGCCGCCATGGCTAAAAATAGAACATGGGGGTAAAATGCAGTTTTTGGCTTATAACTCCAAAACCAAAGCATTAAGAGCAAATCTGATGGGAATTAAAATTGTTGATCAGGTCATGATCTATCTGCCCTGGAATTTTCAGATGAATTGAATAATTGGTTGTTAGGTTACTGCCCCTGAACTGGTAATTTTGAGGAAATTTTGCTGTTTTTTGTTATTATCTTGAATATTATTATAGATAGAGATAAACTGGAAACAGCAATAATGTTCAGCAAAGTAAGATCTACAAATAAGTCAACATGACCAAAATGGTCAGTTGACCACTTTAGGAGTTATTGCCCTTTATAGTCAATTTTTAACCATTTTTCGTAAATCTTAGTAATCTTTTAGAAAAATCTTCTCCTCTGAAACTACTGGGCCAAATTTAACCAAACTTGGCCATAATCATCATTGGGGTATCTTGTTAATAAAATGTGTCCAGTAACTCGGCCAACAAACCAAGATGGCCGCCATGGCTAAAAATAGAACATGGGGGTAAAATGCAGTTTTTGGCTTATAACTCCAAAACCAAAGCATTAAGAGCAAATCTGATGGGAATTAAAATTGTTGATCAGGTCATGATCTATCTGCCCTGGAATTTTCAGATGAATTGAATAATTGGTTGTTAGGTTGCTGCCCCTGAACTGGTAATTTTGAGGAAATTTTGCTGTTTTTTTGTTATTATCTTGAATATTATTATAGATAGAGATAAACTGTAAACAGCAATAATGTACAGCAAAGTAAGAACTAAAAATAAGTCAGTATGACCAAAATAGTCAATTGACCCCCTAAGGAGTTATTGCCCTTCATAGTCAATTTTTAACAATTTTCTTAAAATTTGAAGATTTTCAATAACATTTTCCACAGAAAGTACTGTTGTAGATAGAGATAATTGTAAGCAGCAAGAATGTTTAGTAAAATAAGATCTACAAACACATCACCATCACCAAAACACAATTTTGTCATGAATCCATCTGTGTCCATTGTTTAATATTCACATAGACCAAGGTGAGCGACACAGGCTCTTTAGAGCCTCTAGTTATGTCTGTTAATTTAACTGTTGTTTATTATGAAATATAAAGATACTGGGGTTTATTTAAGTATTTATTATTCCAATATTTATTTAAAATGACAAGTCGCTTGCAAATAGTCATTTAATTTTGTGTATTTAGTCATGACTAGCACTTTATATGTAAGGGCCAACTTCCAAGCAAGGACCGAAGCTCATAAACTCGGCAATCAATCCTTGCCGTCACTGGTATTTTGTATGTTAAACGCAGGACTTCGGGAATGTCCTGAGAGCCGACAACCTTGCTTCGGAAGTTGATGTAAGGGCATTACTATGGCACCATTATGTCTTTTTTACCATTGTTTTTTAAATCTAGTAAATACATGCTTTCAAATCATGTCAAAACTGTATTTTTTATAAACAATAGTTTGTTTTTTACACTTGTCATTATATTTTATTAACATTAAACTTCATGGCAGTAGAATTTTTATATAAAAGACTTCACTTTGATTTATTTTTCTGTCAAGATTGTAAAATAAATATTACATGTTATGTATTTGGTTGTGTTTTTTGTGGAAGTGTCAAGTACTGAAGTAATGTTCTGCATTATTTCTTATCATTCTTTGTTCACATTTCAATGCATTCATTTATTAACTTGACAATTTGTTAATGTTTTACAGTCCTGTCAAATTCTGTTACAGAGGCTGAGAGGGGGGAAAATTTGGTTGATTATATAGGGAATCACTGAAGCTTGACTGGCGCAGTCAGAGGGCCCCCACTTATGAAAATTTCTGGATCCGCCACTGCATTATATTGACAATGATGCTTGAACATAACAAACAGACATAATAGGTAAAAAAAGTCAAAAATACAGCAGTCAACATTGTGTCAAAAATTAAAGACAAGAATTCATAAATTGACCTTAGTACAATAACACAATGACCGGATGTATAAGTACAGAGCCACGTCGTATATGTAACTAATAAACATAAAAAGGCATATAGACTCTCATATTAATGCAAACATTTTTCTAAATAATTTATCCTCACTATGCTTCCAATTATGTTTTGTCATTGTTTCCAACAACAATTCAGTTCATGCTTTTAATCATAATGCTTCTAGTATGTTTGTCTATTTCCTTGTACGTCAAGAAACATTGACTCTATGGTTAAAATAGAACATATTGGTCAAATGTATTTATGTGCTTTTGAAGAAAATATGACAGATACAATGAACATTTAAATGACATTTTTAAGCCAGTTGTTAATATATATTGAAAAGCAAAAATAATCATTGACGAAAGATTTAAGCAAAAAAAATTACAGATGAGCGATTCAGGCTCTTGAGAACCTCTTGTTTCCTTTTTGGAAATTTTTTTATTTGTCAAAGAGCAAAAATCAATATTTCGTCAATGTTATAAAAACTTAAAACAAGCAAAATTGACTTAAGGCAAAGTGTCTGGTACCATCTCAACTGAGAAAAAAAATCACTTTCTCTGACTGTAGCTTTGTTATCCATACTTTTGATGTATACAAACAACACCGTGTATCATCGTACAGCGGATATAGGTACTAACCAAGCTGGCTTGAGCAATTTTGATCTTACACGGTAACGAAAATCTTTGTTTTTGTTTACATAATATCAATGTGTACTTCAATCTAAACATAATTGCTGTTTTAAGAAATGATTTGGTCGTAGGTTGATGATTACAGATTCTCATTATTTTCCCAAAACAAGAGGGATTACTAAAACATTGTAAAAGCATGTGCAATTACTTGTCAAAGAAGTTGGCCCTTGTCTCATCCGATATAGTTCTATATTCATTGCAACTCTTTTCTGATAGAAGGTCAATGTGTGTGTTAAATAAGTATAGCTGTTTCAATAATTGGCATTGAAATCTTTCATACATATGTTATTTTTTCGATATTTTATCCCTAAAGAAGCGTTGTGTACGGTGTTTAGCTGACCACATAAATCCTTATGTATGGTGCATAGTTAAGTTGTTGTTGTACACCTTACACAAAAACTTTATTTTCATACTCGAATATTACCCAAACAGTTTCAAGGAATGAGTAATCACAGGTAGGTTTATGATTGGTAACCATTACTGTTACCCTGTATTAGCTTTCTTTCAGATAAAACATGTAAAGGTCTCAACAACTGTAGCGAAATTGAAAGTTGGTGTTGACATTCACAACTTTTTGCACATGTACAAGTTAATTTTTCTTATTAGAATATCAAAGTTGTTTTATGAATAGGAAAAAATCGATGCGAAAATTATTTGGAGCAGGAATTTCAAATGTTGAGAAATATACATTGAATATTAATAAAGCAAAACTAAGAATTTCGTTACCGTGGAAGGTCAAAATCGATCATGCCTACTTGTTAAAGGGATAATTCGCGATTTTTCACTTATCATCTTATTATGTTCATAATACCATAAAAAACATATTCACCAAGTTTTATTTTGATATGAAATCTAATAAAGAAGAAAATTGGGAATTATTAATTTTATTTCTTGAAGCTTCCTGACTTATGTGACGTAGTTTAAGTCTTTGATGAATGCCGGGAGTGAAAATATCTCATTTAAGTCTTGTTCGTTAACAATCTAATTACGCGATTTAAAGCGCATCGACGACTTTTGGTGTAGCTATTAACCAACGAAAAATAAGTGATAGCCATGCAACTTTTAAAATTAGATCGTGTGGATATTTTAAAACGAATTTTAATAATAAAATTAATTCATACATAGAACATTTTTATGATTTGTTTTGTACAAATACTTTAAACAAACATATGAAATTGACATGATCAATAGTGTATTAAAAATACATGTTTGTATTCTGACGTTTTTGCTTCATTACAGCAAACATTTTCACTTGCTTGTACGGAGGAAATAAAATGTGTATTGTTTTGTGACACCTAAAGAATGTTGAATGCGTAGGTTAACTCAAGGTAATTAAAAGATTAGCATTATGTAATTCTAATCCTTTGATCCTCATTCAGTGAAATCTAGGCGTCACGGTTCACTGGCATTCAGGTATGAACAACATAATTGTAAACGGGACTCCGACAAAATTTCAGACACATGAATGTAAAAAAAAAAATTAAAATTAATTAACGGGAATAATAAGATCGCACAATAACTGGATAGCTGTTGTATATTTTTATATTTTGCATAAGATCACTTTTTAATGAATTATGACTTTTGATTACTTTAGTAACGATAAAACACTGAATTATTTTAATTGGAGAATTTATAAATAAAAATAGCCTTCTAAACACGAGTTTATGAACTAAAAATTGTACTATTTCAAATAAGGATCGGCAGCCTTAAATATTTCAAACAGATCATTAACAATTGCAATTATATATTTTAGTCCATCCAAAGTGATCTTTAATTACCTATTTAGAAATTAATGTGCTCATCAAAATATTTTAAATCTGACAACACATGAAGACTTCAGATATTTAAAAAGAAAAATGTTTTAAAAAATTGACAGGAAATTAAAGGATCTAATTGGAATGGAATCGACAAATTACGAACAGATATGCTTTTCAAGTGTGAAAAACATCAACAAAATTTATACATAATCGGGAATATGTCCTTCTTAAAATACTCTTCGTCTCACACCGTAACTATATATAATACTTTAGCTATTTGACCAACGATGTATAAAAAAAGACAACGAATTTAATGTCATCCTTCCCTATTTTCAAATGTAATTATAAGTCTGTTTCAACTGGCAAGAATACCACTAAAGCGGACAAGCAGTTTCTTTAAATTGCTGTCATTGAATATCTAGAGAAAAAATAAATCCCGAAATTGATTTGAAACTTTGATACTCTATAGTTTTCCCGGAAAATATTCACATCCCTCGGTATAAGTGTACTTCCAGTGGCGTATGCATTTTGGAACAATTGTGACGAAGACGAATTTCTTCCTTTTTTCGAGAACAATCTAATTGAATTATAAATGTCCATAACTTCGATGAGCCAAATAAAGTAATATATCGACCTGTGTTTAAATCTCTTCTTCTTCTCCTTCTTCGTTTGGTATACAATAATCTATCGACATTTGATGATTACTTACTGTTGGCATACGTGGACTTTTCATTTTACAAAACTTTTACCCCAATTTACGCAAAATATATTATTCTTTCTTATGTTCTATCAGAGACATATATATGTCTCTGGTTCTATGTATAAATGTATATATTTTAATTTGCGCTATAGTTCCGTAACTTATAATCCAGGCGTATATACGAATGGTCGACTAGTGCGTACCTTTTTTTAAATCAATATATTTCTGGTATGTTCCAATCTGTCCTTCACCATTGACAACGAGTATATATTACATTTTACCAAATTTACTCTTGGATTTTTTTTTTTATTTCATCAGATCTGTTGTTTTTTTTTTGGTATTATTTATATTTTTATAAATAATTTTCTTTTTTAACCAGAAATGTTATTCATAAACAAGCGCATATGTTGTAGTAATGACTATATATTATATCACTTTCGGACACGCAAGATAGAGATGTATATTATACACCTAATAGTTCAAAATGGAAAGTTATAAGTTATCGGCCGTGTACACTTATCAATACACTAAGAAGTGAAACGATGCATGAATTTGCAAACTCGACAGGAAATCGCTTGAATACCTGGACGTGTCACCTCACACCCCCTACAATACCTTTGGGAGTAATACCTTTAGCCATGCGGGTGATCAGTGGAGCGAAGATCCTAATTTATTTGAATAAAGTTTATTACATAAAAGAATTATGAACTAATTAGATTGCCGAAAACAATTCAAGTTTCACGGAAGACTTATTTATGATTTGAAATTTTGACCTTTTCACTAATTCCTATATTATCAGTCTTAAAATAACAGATCATGGTTATTAAAAAAAAAAGAAAATTTTCCGTATCAAGTAACTAGTCGGATAAAACAACCGTACGATTGACGAGATATCGACACGCAATTACGACTACATCGGGTTACTGTAGTTCTGGTCCTTAGACATATCGCGACTGCAAATCGGACAAGGTGACAAAATGGCCGACCGGAGAGAATTGATACACTAAATTTAAAATCGATGGTGATCTCTTATCTAGCAGAATAAAACTTTAATACCTATGAATTTTAGCATTTTTATACAAAATAAACATAATATCAATTTTTGATTTTTTTGCGAAGTTTCCCTTTAAGTACCTATATCCAGTGTACCGATGATACACGGTGAACAAGAGTGCACATGCTGAAATATCTCGCCTTCTTTACGTATCATTGATATTATGTTGATAGTCCTAAATATAAAGCTTTATTACAACTGTCACATAAACTTAACATTAACCAAGAAAATAAAACTTAACATTAACAAAGAAAACTAAACATTGACCAATGAACAATGAAAATGAAGTTAAGGTTTAGATGAACCATGCCAAGCAGACATGTACAGCCAACAATTCTTCCATACAACAAATATAGTTGACCTATATTGCTTATAGTTTAAAAAATCCAGACCAAAACACAAAAACTTAACACTGAGCAATAAACTTTGTTAGACAGGCCCTAATGCTTGCTGGTCGGTGTGAGCCAAGGCACAGTGTTGAAGGGTGTACCGTGATCTATAATAGTTAACTTTTATAAATTGTTACTTGGATGGAGATATGTCTCATTGGTAATTGACATACCACATCTTCCTATATCTATGCCATGCAATCATTTTTAGCTCACCTGGCCGAAAGGCTTTCTCATCACTTGGCGTCCGTCGTCGTCCTGATAAAGAACGAACCGAACATACATTGTAATTCTATGAAGTACGTGTATTTTTAACAGCATATATACCAATCGAAGTCCGAGGCTTAAATACGAAATAACCGGCGAAATTGTCCTAAACGGACATATCTAGATTTCGTTGCAACTTGCTATGAATCTATACAGAATTAATCATATATTTATTTCCTGGAACAATTCACAGTGAACAACTTTATAGTGTTTAGCTTACAAGTTACAAACTTATAAGGTAAATTTGTGTACTTACTCAACTAGGCACACTACACAGAAGAAACCCGAGTTACCAGCCTACCTTGATTAAATAGCAAAAGCGGATCAAAGGGGCGAGGGGCTCGGGCAGCCAGTGCCCCCTCCTTATGAAATTTTTTGGATCCGCCACAGAATAACCATTATATTTCTCGTCTAGAATATGCATGAAATCGTGACTTGCAACTAAACTTCCAAACAAAACAATTAATAATAATCGATATCTGAATGAAAAGGGGAAAACATGATTTTGTCTAGTAGTTTCAATGGAGAAAATTTTTGTAAAAGTTAACAGACGACGTGATGACAAAAGCTTACTTTGTCAAAAAAGTTTATTGAACGGGTATCCGTTCGGGTATGCTCTCCAGCTTTCGTGTGCCGTACATATTTTGTAACAGGACAACGCTCTTACCCAACAACTACTCTTTCGACTGTTTAAAAATCCTGTTTTTCACCCTGCTTGGTTTAATTTACTGTACATTTATTCCATTGAAATGTATCCCCGTTTCAAATACATACAGATATAACGGTATGTTTGGTGTCAACCATGAGAGTTTTCAATGTGGCTACCTAAAGACTATGTCACGACAAAAAAAAACGAAACACAACAAAATGAAAACACCAGTAAACAAAACACAAAACACAGAATATAAACGAAAACACATTACAAAACGAACCCAAAGAATACCGAAGGGATATTAGGTGCTCCGAAAGGGTAAGCAGGTCCTGCTTCACATGAAGAACCCATCTTGTTGCTCGTGTATGTTCAAACCC
This sequence comes from Mytilus edulis, assembly GCF_963676685.1. Lineage (NCBI taxonomy): Eukaryota > Metazoa > Mollusca > Bivalvia > Mytilida > Mytilidae > Mytilus > Mytilus edulis. The sequence goes on along the minus strand of NC_092344.1, from coordinate 83,690,777 downwards.
GGTGATAAGTTTAATCGGCAGGTCTAAGGCATTACAAGAAAAAGAACAAGATTGTGGTAACGACAATTGGATCATGCGTCAAAAGACTCATGATCTGTGAACAAGGAATTATGGAACAATCAACATACTCGTGAAGCATCTGAAAATTGTTCGAAGGGCTAATTTTGACTTCACAACTTGAAACATCAATCTTCTATAATAGAAATCGTGATGGGAAATGGAAGTTCTGACATATCATATCAACTAGGTGTTATATATATATATACTGAGTAACCCCATATGCAGGCGCTGCATCGGAATGTTAAAACATAATAATGGAAATTCACAATTGCATGGAAGTGAAACATCTCTTATGTCATATCGTTTTGTTCTCTAGCGACCCTCATTGTCAATTTCTACATGTAAGTCAAGATAAGCGGCAGTCTTTAGAAGCTCCTGTATGGTGTTAGCCTCGTCATGTATGATAGAAAGGAACACGTTGTCGACCAGAAGAGTAGCACAGTTAGCGACTGTCATACAAGTGAAAGATTAAGCGAGCTATAAAACCAGGTTTAATCAACCATTTATCTACAGAAGGACATGCGTGTACCAAGTCAAGTAAATAACAGTTGTTTTCCAGTCTTTTGATGTGATTGAACTTTTGTTATTGGCATTTGTAAAGGGACTTTCTGTTCTGAATTTTCCTTGGAGGTCGGTGTGTTTGTGATTTAACGTTTATTCTCCAAACATAACAAATATGTTGTCAATCAAGAAATCAGGCATTTTGATATCATCAGTTTCAAAGAACCCTATTCCAGAATCAGAGCGATTTAAAAAAAAAAAAAAAAGAATGAGAAAAAAAGGTAAAAAGAATGGAAGATTTATTCCTCCAAGGTTTGATTCGGCGATTCGTATATCTACGTTGGCCATTTATTTGAATGAAACAACGTAGGACAAATTGTTTCAATTACGGTCTCATAGTTTGGACACGTGTACACGGCAGGAAAACTAAATACTTTGATACTATTGCAATAGGAAAGTTTAAAAATGATGTTTAACGGAAAGAGAGGACTAACTCAAGACTATTTTTTTTTTGTAAATCTGTTTGATTTTACTGTATATTCTAGTGCTATTTTACATATAATGGATTGGTCATTTGTAACTTGACAGGTGGAAGGGAGCATTGGAAGTATTTGGGAAATAATAGGGGGGGTAGGGGGACTATATTTTTCGGTACTTCAAATTGGGCCGGGCGGGGTCAAATTTTCAAAAAGATTTAAGATGTTCTGTATTTCAAACATGAAAAACTGAATCATATCGATCTCTTCTGATTTAACTATAAACATATTGAAATTTATACAATCATAAAACCGAACACTCAACGTTGGTATAATTTTGAAATTTCAAAAAGGACGTACAAAGGTTAGATATTTACAACAGAGATAAGCCACTAACAAAAATAATAATGTGCGATATGAACAGGTATATTTCTAAATTTTCAGCAGTTTGGTAATGATTTATCAAAAGTTAAATTTTGAAACAGGTTAAGTAATTGAACGTATATATATATATATAATGTGATTTTTTTTGTGTGTTTTTTTTTTTTTATTTTTAAACTATATTTTCAGTACCAAGGACTTTTTAATTTTTTTTAATTTTTTAAAATTATTGATGTGAAAGTATGTCCTCCTTGTTAAACTATGTAACTTGAAATGCATGTAGTATTTCACACATGCATGTATTTAGTCTATTTATTCTATCTAAACAACTCGTCTAAACATCAACCTAACAATGTTAGATCTGTAAATTTGCTTTCGCAAATTTTTTGTTCTTCCCTCGCCGGGATTCGAACTCATGCTACTGAGATATCGTGACACCAAATCGCCTGCACTGTAGCCGTCCCGCTAGACCACACGACCACCTGGGCTTCACAATAATAAAGCTTTCGGCGGTCGTGTGTTACCTTTCCTCGTCAGTTTTAATCTAGCGTCGTACTACAGTACATGATATATAAGGCATGGGGATGTTATTGTTACAGATCAGCTCAATTATCTATAGTAAAGGATCCTACAAATTAATGCAAGATACAGTCACAGAAAATAATTATATATATGATAAAGCTTTCGGTGGCCGTGTGTTACCTTTCCTCGTCAGTTTTAATCTAGCGTCGTACTACAGTACATGATATATAAGGCATGGAGATGTTATTGTTACAGATCAGCTCAATTATCTATAGTAAAGGATCCTACAAATTGATGCAAGATACAGTCACATAAAATATGTACGATTCTCTGTGACTTATTTAGTTTATGAGATTCCGATTCAATATTTGAAAATACATACGTTATCTTGAGGGAAAGTGGAACTCGAATAAATAGATAATATCTATTTGGCTTTTACAATATCAAACGCGTATATCAATTAAGACTATAATAGTTAATAGAATATAGTCCCAGGTATCAACTCGAAACTCTGTTCAGGGGGTGAATACATTGGTTGAAGGTTAATACGGTATTTTCATCATGAAGTATATGTTCGAATCCGATTTACTTAATAAAGTTGTTTCGTTTCGTTATTTAATGCCTTCCAACCCGGCGGACTGGTATCGATGTAAAACCGGATGGTGAATACATCTACGATTACGTTTGTGAATGATTTACACATAAAATTAGATACTTGTGTTTACTAATAATTATAGAATGCATATCAATAGCTCTTTGGCAGAGTTTTTATCGGTGAGAAATTCAGATTCGTGAGTTGTTGGTCATATGCTCAGTCTTATTATCCCATTGCAAGCTTAAGACACACTATTCAGCCTCCCAATCAGGGTTTTTGATTCTGTGATTACTTGACCGTTTTTATGCCTGACTGATTATTTGATTACCAGACCCAGCTAGTATGTCATGATTATTTGAATTTGATATTCTAGGACTGGTTTTTTTATCCTTTGATTATCTTGTTTAAAAATAATTAATCGTTATTTGATTATATGGGCAACTTGAATATTTGTGAATATGTGATTTCTTGACCCCCCCCCCCCCACAAATGGGGCCTCACTATTTTTGTTAGGGAATTTCCACCGGAAATAGTTGTTTGAAACGTCTAACTAAATACCATATATTAAGATAAAAATGCAACGCACCAAAAAGTAAACCTATCTCAAGGTTGCTTCAAAACATTGTTGTTTTTTTTATAACTGAGATATAATATATAGTGTCAGTAGCTTTCATCTTGAAATAAAATATGTTAGCTGTAGATTTCAGCACATAAAGGTGAATATGTGCTGAAATCTACAGCTAACATATTTTATTTCAAGATGAAAGCTACTGACACTATATATTATATCTCAGTTATAAAAAAAACAACAATGTTTTGAAGCAACCTTGAGATAGGTTTACTTTTTGGTGCGTTGCATTTTTATCTTAATATATGGTATTTAGTTAGACGTTTCAAACAACTATTTCCGGTGGAAATTCCCTAAGAAATTTTGTAAACATCACAAGCCAAGCAAGAAGATATTGAAAGTAGATGATCAGTCTGTCGTGATTTAAATAGAAAGTGAAAATTTGAATATATGCCTTTATATACTAAGACAAAGTAAATAATTTAATTGTTAGCTGATGGAATTGATTCCTACACAGTATATCTTTTAATAAAGATATGACATCATATGTAAAAGTTTTACACAACTTCACATGTTCACAAGAAATGAAACTATTTTTTTCCTGTTAACCTTTAACACATGTATATGCACTTGTACAACAATTTATTTATAAACAAATTATTTAGATATAAAGAAGACAATAAGTTCAATGTAATCCAGTAGTGTGTGTGTATCGTCTCGTATTGTGTTTTCGACCGTCTTACATTTTCGACCTAATTCTACTTTCATTTCCTGTATGCTGCACATACCCGTGTGACGTCATATTCTGCTGCTATACTTAGTAATAATAGCAAATAATACCACGTGTGGTGAAGATTTTCCAAATAAAGTTATTATAATTAAGTATTTGCGTTTTTTTATTCGATATCACAATTTTGAACCTTTTCACTAGTACTAGTTTTACCTTCCAAAAGAAACTATCAAAAATTAACAAATTTTCTAAAAATATGGCAAAGGTCGTTTTGCATGGGAAGTTTACATCAAGGTCATTAAGTCACATGACTGTCATGTGGTTAGTTGTAACACTTAAAGTTATTTTTTAACACAAAAAATTAATTGATATCAATTAATTTTTATTAACAGAAAAAAAACCAGTCTGTCAGTGGAAATTACAGAAAATACCCACCCATCTCACTTAACAATTCCTTAACTAAAATATTGATCAAAAACATGAAGTATACAAGATCCTAGACAAGATCATACACAGCTTCCAAAGAACATCAAGTAAAATGTGTACAACTAATAAAAAAAAGATATTAAAATAATATTTTATGTCTTATAGTTGTATATGTAACCACTTAATTCATTATGTCATAAGTTTAATTGACTCTAACACTTTGATATAAACCTTGGCATCAAAATATAACCATGAATTCCGGATTTGTACGACATGTCATTTCCGACTTTGGAACCCTTTCTTAGATAGGTCGAAAACACAAGACGCTTGTTTTTGTCAACAAAGGTGCCATCGATCTAATGAACTCAAAATTAAAAAAATTAAAGATCGAAATATATTTCAGATACAGTTATTTTATGCACAAGTATACCAGTGACTCTCAAAATAGAAGCCATGTCTATGTTCAAACATATAAAAGAGTAATTCCGAAAAATATTTAAATATTATAGGTTGAAAATACAATACACGAGGATATACATGTATAGCTACAATTGTACCTTACTTTACTCTTACTTTAGAAATTCAATCGCTCTATCTGTGTGGTGATAAAATATAATCTTTTACAGTTTAGTCCCTCTCCTGAAATACTAATATTTTGTGTAACTCTTTTCAGAAAAAAAAATCCTTTATTTTTTTCAATCTTCCTTCCTTGTTAAAATTTTGATCATTGTTTAAATATATTAAATATATATTACAGTTTAGTCCCTCTCCTGAAATACTAATATTTTGTGTAACTCTTTTCAGAAAAAAAAATCCTTTATTTTTTTCAATCTTCCTTCCTTGTTAAAATTTTGATCATTGTTTAAATATTGTTTACATAATATACTATAGCTTGTACATTGTGAGAATGTTTCCAAATATTAATTTTCCTTATTGATTCATCAACAGTTGGATTCATTTAAATAATGATTGCAGAAAATGAAATGACCATCTACATGTATCATCATGATCATTCATGTCTATAGTTTTACTTTAAAATATCAGATAAATATACATCATTTACATGTAAGGGAGTTCAATGTGAAGTACACAATGTAGTGCTCATAAGAATGTCCAAATGACAATCCTGTGGTTACAAAAGAAAGTTTATAATTCTATTTAAGCTGAGTATGCCAAAGGCAAAGGACAAAGCAACTTTAAAAGAAGAATTAAATGTAGGGTTTGCATTCTTTAGATCATGCAATCCAGTTTTAACTAAATACATGTAGGGGTGCATAATGTCCCCATTTGGAGAGGAAGATCTCTATAATTTATTTTAAGGTGACTTCATACATAGTTGTAAGTAGGAACAACAAATAAACATGTACATTTTTACATGTAACCATCATTTTATGTATTAATCTACATTTCAGTTTTCAACTGCAACTGTCAATTTTTATCTTTCATCTGTTATTAATGTAGTACATGAATGTGTTTTTGCAGAAACTCTTGTACATGAAGATAGAGATAAGCTGTTCATGTCAAAATAGATCAGCAATTAGGTCACTATAGCCATAATTGTCATAATATCATTTGACTGTTATATGAGATAAAGTTCTTGAAATACTTTTTTGTTTGTTTTGTGTGTTTTTGTGCAATGCTCCTTGGAGCCTCTAAGTAAATGTTTGTTGTTGTTTCAGCTAGCAAAATGATATAAACAAAGATGTCATTTCAACCACCAAATATTTATGCCAACTTAAGTAACGGGAGATCTCCTGTCAACAGTAGCAGTAATAGTCGTATCTCCAACGGATCATCATATGAAATGATTCCTCCAGGTTCAGGCAGTAGAACTCCAGCTGATTTAAGCTTCATGAACTTTCCAGTTGTAGCCCCACTATCATTTAGTGAAATCTCTGCAGAACAAGCCCTAGAAAGGGTACAAGAACTAATGAAAGAAAATCAAAGTCTCAGAGGTATGCATGTTCACAAGCTTTCATGTTTATCAGATAATATTCAACAATAAACATGATATTTATGTCAACTTAAACAGAAATATTCTATTTTAAGTTGTCAGTAAAGAAAATAAACATATTTTAGATTTTCAATTTCTTTTCTATAGTTTTGTTTAAAATACCTTGTAAGGTGTATGAAAAAAAACTATGTATCATGATTATGGTTGATAAGAAAACATTTTGGAAATGTAAAATACTTAATTTGTTCTTCAGCTTCAAAATTACTTGAAAGACTTTAGTAATGAGTAAATAAACATGTATTTTGGCATTTATTTAAAGGTCCGTAGTGACTAGGTACATTGTGTATATATCAAACAATTTGAGAAAAGGAGGAAACAATTTTCTGTTATATGTATGTGTTTGTATTTACCCAGAAAGTTTGTATCATCCTCATAAATAAAATACCTGATCCCTAATCATTGCAGGAAGACAGTCTTCTCACAAAATCAAAGGTTAATTAATATACTGTGGATTCATTATTATTAGTTGGATACCAATTTTTGTTGATTTAGTGGGTACAGTTAAACCATGAAATTAAATGTTCAACGAATTAGACAAAATTTCTATAGGCTTGTATGTTGACCCCAGCAAAACCTCAAAATTATTATCCATGAATATACAAGTTTTCCCCTGCCGCATTTTTGAGCCTGTCCCAAGTCAGGAGCCTCTGGCCTTTGTAAGTCTTGTATTATTTTTAATTTTAGTTTCTTGTGTACAAGTTTAGTATGGCGTTCATTATCACCGAACTAGTATATATATTAGTTTAGGGGCCAGCTGAAGGACGCCTCCAGGTGCAGGAATTTCTCGCTGCATTGAAGACCTGTTGGTGACCTTCTGCTGTTGTCTGTTCTATGGTCAGGTTGTTGTCTCTTTGATACATTTGTAATTTCCCATATAAACTCATTCAAATTAGTCAAGTTACTTCATATTTTATGTTTGCAGAATACCTCAAAGAAAACAATGCTGTTATTAATAATAAATACCAGGAAATCGCAGATTGGAAAGAAAGAATAAAGAAATATCATAAACACAACCAAGAAAAGTGTGAAGAGGCCAAAAATGTTATTCTCAATCTTAGATCAGAAAACGAAAATTTTAAGAAGCAATTACAGGAAACCAAAAATCAGGCATTTCATAGTCTGGTAAGAGTTTATAGATATCTCATAGATAAGCTCTCTGATTTTTCAAATGATTTATCGTGTATATCAATGCATTCAAACAAAAATCAGATATTCAAATAAGTTGTATTGTCAGTTTGCAATACAGTAATTATATTTTTGCTAAATTTATTACTTTAAAAGGCAGATTTATTTATGGTTACATGATTGCATTAGACTAATTTTTAATAATTGATTATTTTATAGAATTGACTTCATGATAACTTTTTTTAAGGAAAAAAAATGATGTCCATGCACAATAAAACACAATGAACATTTCTCTGAGACCATTTGTCAAAAAGTTTTCATACTCTGACAAATTGTGAGATGAACTATCCTCAGTATATTAGAACAAACTCACACCTTATGACTTTATGCCACAGTAACAAAGTGGAGGAAATTTTGCTACATGGTAGCATTCTTGTTAAAATACTTGAAATGTGGTACACAGAGAGTTGCAGAGAGCCTAGCATGATAATCACAATCTTTCGAAAGAAATCTATCAATAACATGAATAAAATTGAGCATGGAAATGGGGAATGTGGCAAAGAGACAACAACCCGACCATATAACAGACAACAACAGAAGGTCACCAATGCAGCGAGAAATTCCTGCACCTCAGAGGCGTCCTTCATCTGGCCCCTAAATAAATATATATACTAGCTCAGTGATAATGAAGTCTTTTGGTAGGGAACAAAATACCATATATAGTTAAACTCTTAATTTAACAACTTATAAAAAATGGCATACACAATTTATTTCAGAAGAAATTATAGGGAAGATAGTAAAAGCTGATGATTAATTTATTTCAGAGTGAAAAAATAAGCCAACTAGAAAAAGAGAAAAAAGAACTTGAAGAGATAACAAGGAATCAGGCAAAGTTTCAAGACAATACTGATGCCTTTGTGAAAGTAAGTTTTTTGTAGTAAATACTGAACATTTGAGCCCTTTAGAGAAATTCAATCACAAAATGTTTAATTATGATTTGATATGAGATATTTTTGACTTCCAATATATTACTAGTGAGATGTTGTAATGAAGAGCCAATTCTCTTTAATACATCAATCCAATACATTCATTAAAATTTTGGAACTGAAATCCAGTCTATGGAAAGGGGTTATACTCTGTTTTTCTCAAAGCAAAGTGTCAGTCTCTAGTATAAAAATAAGGTGATGTGGTATGATGCAAACTATTCACCGGAGTTCAAATGAATAAGATATTAGCAATTGTAGGTCACAGAATAGCCTTTAACAATGAGAAAAACCAATACTATAGGTTCAGTCATAAAAAACCTTTGACATGAAAACTGGAATCAATTATATTCAAACAGAAAAACTATGGCATAATTAATAACAATACCATTTACCAAAAAAAAATATGACAGTCATGAACCAAGGATAACCACGGACTCCTGAATCGGGATAGGCATATAAAGAATTGTGTGAGCGCTCAATCCTCACCTGTCCCAGAACAGTTGTGTAGCAGCATATCGTAACAACAAACTAAAAACCTTAAGTTTCAACAAAAAAAGTATTTGTTGAAATAAAATTAACCTTTGCAATTGTTTTGATTCATTGATAAAAAAGAGTCTTAGTTGTATAAATATAGATTCTTACATTGATACCAGTGGATTATCGGATTTATCTAATCGAAATTGTTAAATTATCAATTTTAAAGTCAGAGTCTTGGTTAGGACTTTAAAATTTATAATTTAACTATCGAGATTGGATAAATCCCATGATTCATGAGTAACTATGTAAGAATCTGTTTCTCTAATGATTAAAAGAAATTTTCTCTTTTTGTTAAACGAAAATCCCCTTCGAGTGCCTTTTACATTACATGAACTTGTCAATTTCTTTAACACCTGTTAGCATATTTTGATTCATCCAGTTAGCTAAAAAGGTTATGACCCTTAAAATCAACCAATGATCTTTTGAGATCACCAGCAACCACACACACGTTGGTTAAATATTTTAAACAATGGGTTTGGAAAGGGATAAATTTCCATAGAATTAGAGAAGGCAAAGTAACTCAGCTGATTGAATTTTATAAAGAAATTTACAGTAAATTTTCCAACTGTGTATTATAACGCAACATATGTTAATCTTTTTGAAGTTTGAAGCTGGAATCCATAAAAAAAAAAAAAAAAAATTATTTTGTGTCATCTCAATAAACTGTTAATTTTGTAAATTATTTTAATTTAAAGGTTGAAGATGAAAATCTAACACAAGAAAATCAACAACTTACTTCAAGAGCCAACACATTGGAAGTACAAGTTCGGGAATTCCGTGATAGCAATGAACAATTATTCAAAGATCTAGAAAAACTCAAGCAAATGAAAGATAATATCCAGTCTGAAAATTCAGACTTGACAAATCAAAACATTGAGCTTAGCCAAAAACTACAAAATGTACTGTCTGATTGTAAGGCTGCCAAAGCAGAAAACCGCCATCTGAAACATCAGATGTCACAAAATGACAGCAGTATGCCACAAGGTTACAGCTTATTACAAGGTGAACATAGTGAATGACTAGGGCACATCTTTGACAGACAATATTCATTTGATGTCATGTATTACTATTTCATTTTACTAGAATTTGTCTAGCACTAGTTGGATCTAATATTCTGTTTGATAGTTTTAATCTTAGTTCATCTGTCAAGTTTCAAATTTAGTTTAGAGCAGATTTTTATGGCCACGCAACGAAGTTGTCGGTGCCATATAGTTTTACCCTTGTTCGAAATTCCGTAATTCGGAAATTCCGTAATTCCGAAATTTCATAATTCTGTAATTCCGAAATTCCGTAATTCCGTCATTCCGTCATTCCGCAACAAACCATTATACAAAGTTTTTTTCTAAACGCCTTCAGATATTTGGCTGATTTTTGGTATGTGAGTTAACCATGATGAGTTACAGATCATGTTTAAGTTTCGTTCCCCTCTGTTAATTTTTGCCGAAATGATGGGCTTTTGAACTTTGATAAATTTTTGATAATCACAGTTATACGGACCTTTTTTCTAAATGCTTTCATATATTGCGCTGATTTTTGGTATGTGAGCTAACCATGATGAGTTACAGATCAAATTTAAGTCTTGTTCTGCTCCACTAATTTTTGCCAAAATTAAGGGTTTACAACATTGAAAATTGTTAAAAAGTTACAGTTATATGGACATTCTTCTATACGCCTCCAGATTTTGAGCTGAATTTTGATATGTGAGACTACCATCATGTTTGTGTCTACATTTATTGTTATTGAAATTGCAGATTTTAAAACTTTTTGAGACAGGGCAATTTGTGTCGCTTTGACACATCTAGTCTTAATAAAAATAAAGGATACATTGCCATAAACTAAAAAGTATTTTAAGTGTTTATTATAAATGTGAATTGCAGAGTTTGGTTAAAAATGTGGAAACTCATGTAAACCTTGTTTTCTATTTTTCTTTTCAAATACAAAAATGTAGGTATTTTGATAAATGTAAGTATCTGCCCATCACTTTTTGAATATAAAAGAACTCTTATGTATAATATCAATCAAATCTTAATTAATTTTTCGTTCACAAATCTAATTAAGAATACACAAATTTCTTAAAAGTATATCTTTACTATTCTCTTACAGGCAATGACAGAGAAAGAGATAATTTACAAAGAGGAAGTGAAGGAGATCACAAACAGATGTCTCAGCTGCAGGAAATGGTAAGCATTTTATCATAAGTAAATAAAGTAGATTAATGTTATAATGTTTTATATAATGTCTTTGTATGGCAATGAGAGATCTTCTATACTTCACTGTGTATATCCTTCACTTGATGTTGATTTAACTCTCACCAAACTAGATAATCCAGGATTTTGAAAAGGGGGCCCCAAAAAGAAAACATTTGGAGTGAAACTTGTATGAAGTCTATGCATTAACCACATATGTAGCTCCATATTTAAAGGATCCCCCTTGTCCCCCTTAATCCACCTCTGATAACATACTATCCAATTGAATTTTTAGGTGAAAAATCTACAAATAGAGATCCATGAAAAGAACAGAACATTAGATGACTATAGAACACGACAAGAACAACAGGTCTCCCAGTTAACACAGAAACATCAGATGGAACTGATGGAGAAATTACAGAATGCCAAAGAAGAACAGGTAATAATGTACCAAAGTCCAAAGTCAAGAGTTGCTACACAATAAATAATCTTACAATTGGTGTATTTTCGTGAACAAAATTGAAGTCACAAAACAAAAATCTTCACATCGCAATGTCCTATGACTCATTTTCATAAGAATGACCCTAGGTCAGACAGGACAGTTTATTCCTAAAACCAAAATTAGAAACTTTTTCTAATCAAATGTATGTTCATGATTGTTACTGATACAGTATTGCTATTCATTAATGAATAATTGTCCAGATAGATTGGTCAAAGATTTAAAAATTAATGTTGCAAACAGAGAGTCCAATATTTTACTCAGTTTACAGTTTAGTGTTGCTTAATGCAAATTGTATAAAAAGAAGCTTACATTATTTGATTTTTTCACTAAAATATTCTTTATTTCAGTCCTCAGACATTAGAAGCTTGCAGGCCCAAGTTTTATCTTTGATCAATGAAGTTACAGAATCCCAAAACAAATGTGAAGGTGCTACAGCTACGATAGATCAACGTAATGCAAGGTAAGATAAGGTCAATGCTCAAGGTCACAGCTGTAATCAAAAGATTATAAGTTGTGCATTATTTTGGTATCTGGATGATAACTTTTCAGCCTTCACAAAACTTAGTTTGATAATGCTTTTTGGAGATGACCAGTGTTATATTGATTTTTAAGTCAATATTTCAAAAGTAGGGTCACTGTATTAATGAATAGACTGACACATTTCGAAAAGTTTTGTTTTGTGACCATATCTTTTGAGTCATAAATCAGATCTCTATCAATCATTGGTTAATAACATGCCTTTTGGTGTACACGAGCCTTAATGATTTGTGGTCAATTGGTCAAAGGTTATTACAACAGTAATAAATAGACTGAAATTTGGGCAGTTTTGTTTTTTATCATTTGATATGAATTGTCAACAGACTTAACAGTCATCCCCATAAAAGAAAAAAATCAGTACCAGACAGATAAAAATGTTTGTTCTACTAAAAATCCATTAATATCACATCTGGGCTTATGAACCCAATGGTGCATCTGGGGTTGAAGTCATAAAACTTTTCTCAGTTCTTGGAGCACAAAAATCTTGCTCGAAACATGAAATCCAACATTTTGATTGGTCTATCGAGTTTCAACTCGAAAGTTTTATGACCGCAAGGCCTGATATCTTTTTAGCTACCATTTAATTATTAATAGAAATTAACTTTTTGTAGAATCTCTGAACTAGAAATGATAGCAAAGAGAAAACAAGAAGAAACCAATAAAGCTGTACAAGATTTAACCAATCTGAAGGCTGCATTATCAAATTATGAGGCTGCATTGAGTAATGAAAGAAGAGATCATCAGAATTCAAAGTAAGTATCAATATATTTAAATATTTAATTAACTGACAGCCTCATCAACTGTTATTTATTTATTTGTTAGTAAAAAAAGATTTGAAGGAGAAATTCAATAAGACAGCACCTGTATAACTCAGGTACACAACAAATAGATACCTAGTGATCATTGCATCATCTTAAATGATTTTACAGGTGTTTATTAGTCAATAAGTAGGAGTATACATAAGCAGCCTGTTAATTTTCTTTCTTAAATGAAACAGAAGCCTGGCATTTCGTGATTTACTTTGAAAAGATTTGTGTTATGATATAAGGGGGCCATTACAAAAAAGATGAGTCATAACTGACCCAAGATTATATCTTAAAGATAAATCTGTACAAATAATTACAAATGTAAATGTACTAAATTATAACTGAATGAATGAATTATCTTTATTCTCATAAACCAAATACATAGTTACAGAAAAGATATTACAATAATAACAATTATCGCTATTTTGTGCATTTTTCCTTTGATCTGTTTTTGTGATAATTTTCATATCATGCTACTCGCTTGAGATGGAAAATTATTGCTAGAAACTAAGCAGGCTCGTAGCGTTACTAACTAATTTGACATGAAATTGACATCGTCGTCATAGGTAAAATAGCGATAAACAGATTATCATTGATTATCTCAACTCGATTGCCTTTCTCGCTTTCGCCGTCCCGGCTCAAGCGAGAATATCAATCTCGTTGAGATGATCAACAAAAATCTATAACTATAAGATGGTTTACAACAATTATATATATGAACAGGCCACTAGGATTCAAGTAATACCTGGGGTACTGTACTGAATTTTTTCCCATCAACTGAAGTTTTTCCATCACCAGAAGGGAATATCACATAAAGTTTTATATGTATATAATTGATATATCAGTATGCATTGAACACAACATTTCTGGGCTTGGTTGGATTAAAAAATAAATTAAATCATATTTTCAAGATCATGGACATTTCAAATAATAAACAGAAATAATATTTTGATTAACAAACAAAGTTCACATGAATATTATACCCAATAATTAGACATGTCTCGTTATTTTGTCGAATCGTGGAATATTCATAAAAATGTATTCTAAACACAGGAAACAGATGGCAGAATTGAGGACTTCATTTAATCAAATGGTCGCTGACTACAAAGATCTTTTAACAGACTATGAAAACTACAAGAAAAAGATGCAGGTAGTTAATTGTTAAATTGTAATCTGTTTTTGTGTTACAATTTTTATACGACCGCAAAAATTTTAATTTTTTGGTCGTATATTGCTATCACGTCGTCGTCCGAATACTTTTAGTTTTCGCACTCTAACTTTAGTAAAAGTGAATAGAAATCAATGAAATTTTAACACAAGGTTTATGACCACAAAAGGAAGGTTGGGATTGATTTTGGGAGTTTTGGTCCCAACATTTTAGGAATTAGGGACCAAAAAGGGCCCAAATAAGCATTTTCTTGGTTTTCGCACTATAACTTTAGTTTAAGTGAATAGAAATCTATGAAATTTTGACACAAGGTTTATGACCACAAAAGGAAGGTTGGGATTGATTTTGGGAGTTTTGGTTCCAACAGTTTAGGAATTAAGGGCCAAAAAAGGGCCCAAATAAGCATTATTCTTGGTTTTCGCACAATAACTTTAGTGTAAGTAAATAGAAATCAATGAAATTTTAACACAAGGTTTATGACCACAAAAGGAAGGTTGGGATTGATTTTTGGAGTTGAGGTCACAACAGTTTATGAATTAGGGGCCAAAAAGGGGCCCAAATAAGCATTATTTTTGGTTTTTGCACCATAACTTTGGTATAAGTAAATAGAAATCTATGAAATTTAAACACAAGGTTTATGACCATAAAAGGAAGGTTGGGTTTGGATTTTGGGAGTTTTGGTCCTAACAGTTTAGGAATAAAGGGCCCAAAGGGTCCAAAATTGAACTTTGTGTGATTTCATCAAGAATTGAATAATTGGGGTTCTTTGATGTGCCGAATCTAACTATGTATGTAGATTCTTAATTTTTGGTCCCGTTTTCAAATTGGTCTACATTAAGGTCCAAAGGGTCCAAAATTAAACTTAGTTTGATTTTAACAAAAATTGAATCCTTGGGGTTCTTTGATATGCTGAATTTAAAAATGTACTTAGATTTTTAATTATTGGCCTAGTTTTGAAGTTGGTGTAAATGGGGGTCCAAAATTAAACTTTGTTTGATTTTATCAAAAATTGAATAAATGGGTTCTTTGATATTCCAAATCTAACTGTGTATGTAGATTCTTAATTTTTGGTCCAGTTTTCAAATTGGTCTACATTAAGGTCCAAAGGGTCCAAAATTAAACTAAGTTTGATTTTAACAAAAATTAAATTCTTGGGCTTATTTGATATGCTTTATCTAAATATGTACTTTGATTTTTGATTATGGGCCCAGTTTTCAAGTTGGTCCAAATCAGGATTCCATATCAAGTATTGTGCAATAGCAAGAAATTTTCAATTGCACAGTATTGCACAATAGCAAGAAATATCTAATTGCACAATATTGTGCAATACAATTAATTTTCAATTGGAGTTATCTTTCTTTGTATAGAATAGTAGTTGATAATATATGTTGGAAATTTGCCAGACATGACTATGATGTCATTTTCTATTTTTATTTGCCAATAACTTAATGTAAATAACTTCATTGGAAATTTGCCAATATAAAATGTTGCTGATGAAGCTTTTTTTCCTTATCTTATCTAAAATGTTTTTAGATAATGTATGTTGGACATTTTCCAGACATGACTATGATGTCATTTTCTATTTTTATTTGCCAATAACTTTATGTAAATAACTTCATTGGAAATTTGCCAATATAAAATGTTGCTGATGAAGTTTTTTTTATTGTTTTATACAATAAACAATGTATATTCACTTTTACTACCAACCAATCTTTACCATTCAGTGATAACAAGCACTTTATTTTACATTTTAATATTTTATGATGTATTTAAAAGAGTAGTTATTGTTGCAAACTCCATTAGAAATTTGAATTGATATCAGTTTTGGAAAAAGGGAAACAGGGATGTGAAAAAAAGGGGGGGGGGTTTAAATTTTTCTCATTTCAGATTTCATAAATAAAAAGAAAATTTCTTCAAACATTTGTTTGAGAGGATTAATATTCAACAGCATAGTGAATTGCTCAAAGGCAAAAAAAAACTTTTAAGTTCATTAGACCACATTCATTCTGTGTCAGAAACCTATGCTGTGTCAACTATTTAATTTTAGATTTAAAAAGTTTGAAGAAGAAATCTTTAATTGATTTGTAAAATCTTGACATTTGTTTTGTGTAAAAAAAAACCCATGTAATGTCAAAAATTTGATCACAATCCAAATTCAGAGCTGTATCACGCTTGAATGTTTTGTTTATACTTGCCCCAACTGTTCAGGGTTCGACCTCTGCGGTCGTATAAAGCTGCGCCCTGCGGAGCACCTGGTTAGATAATGTATGTTGGACATTTGCCAGACATGACTATGTTGTCATTTTCTATTTTTATTTGCCAATAACTTTATGTAAATAACTTCATTGGAAATTTGCCAATATAAAATGTTGCTGATGAAGTTTTTTTTATTGTTTTATACAATAAACAATGTATATTCACTTTTACTACCAACCAATCTTTACCATTCAGTGATAACAAGCACTTTATTTTACATTTTAATATTTTATGATGTATTTAAAAGAGTAGTTATTGTTGCAAACTCCATTAGAAATTTGAATTGATATCAGTTATGGAAAAAGGGAAACGGGGATGTGAAAAAAAAGGGGGGGGGTTTAAATTTTTCTCATTTCAGATTTCATAAATAAAAAGAAAATTTCTTCAAACATTTTTTTGAGAAGATTAATATTCAACAGCATAGTGAATTGCTCAAAGGCAAAAAAAAACTTTAAAGTTCATTAGACCACATTCATTCTGTGTCAGAAACCTATGCTGTGTCAACTATTTAATTTTAGATTTAAAAAGTTTGAAGAAGAAATCTTTAATTGATTTGTAAAATCTTGACATTTGTTTTGTGTAAAAAAAACCCATGTAATGTCAAAAATTTGATCACAATCCAAATTCAGAGCTTGCCCCAACTGTTCAGGGTTCGACCTCTGCGGTCGTATAAAGCTGCACCCTGCGGAGCACCTGGTTGTAACATAAAATCCTCTAACCTATCAAACAGTTGTTCTTAGTTGTTTTTTTTAAATAAATATTTTATAATCATACACATGGGAAAATAGAGCAAATTACACAGCTATTTTCATATTGTTTATAGAATGTTGACATTGATTACACGCTTATCAAAAGTCTTGAAGAAATTTCATATCCTCTACTTTCTATTTATAACGATAATGTTACCTGTGAGTTAAAGCTTTTAATATGTAGTTAAGAAAAGTTTATGTCAAGGCTTACTTTTAGTTTTCATTATGTCATATGAAGGTAATTAACTCTCTGATCTAAACTAATGAATTTATAATAATATTGATAATAATTCTTTATTTAAAGAGTGTTACACAGTTAGCTGTAAAACTAATCTTCCCTGAGGTCCTCTTGAAATACATTGAAATATTACAAACTAAAAATTTGTAAGGGTTTCGCGGAACCCAGTGTCTTGCTTACTTTATGAATGTAATTACTGTTTTAAGAAATTTAACTTGAGACAGTATGTAATGATAACTGGAAGAAAACTATGTCCATATATAAGTACAATCATCAACAAGTACTGTCCAAGTTTGGTAGAAATACAGAATTGTTTAAGAAAGTTATTAAAATTTAAAAAACTTTCACCACAGAATGAATATTTGTGGACACCGCTGCCAATGACAGAATGTAGGATCGCTTTGTCTCGCATTTTGACTTAAGTCGAAGGCTTGACAAAAATTACAAGAAAATCAAACAAACACACATATAAAAAAAAACATACTAGCTAATTTTTAGCACAACAACTCCAAGTAATACACTAATAATCTATCAGGGAGGAATATCAGTATAAACATGATAAACAAAATATTCCCTTGAACCTATATTTAGAAATTTCTTGATCTTAGACAGTAAATAAAGTCTAGATGATATTGATGAACATAAATAATTGACATGGCCTGTCCATGAAAGATAAGAGTCATTGCCAAGATTTTATCGTTTAGCAGATAAAACTCTTTAATTTGTTAAATTTAAAATAAATTTAGGGAGTAAATCATGAAGAAAAGGTCATTGAATTTAAAATTCTTTGAATTAACTTTTTAACAACAATGCCATCATTGTATATTTGTAGCAATCTAGTATTGGTGAATCAGAGAAACAAAAACTGTTAAACAAAATAGGATCCTTGACAGCACAAGTTCTAGCTGCAGAGGAGGCCGTCAAGTATAGAGACGAGGAGGTGAAAGAATATAAAGAATCGGTTAAATATAGAGAAGATGAAGTGAGGAATTTGAAGTCAGAAAATCATAGATTAACAGATGAAGTTAATAGTACCATTCCAGTGCTTAAGGCTCAGGTATAACTTTAACATTTACTTCTTTTCAGATAATTTTTCCTTAAGTCAAGAATCATTGGAGTTTTACATTTCATCATTTCATCAAAATTCTTGAGTAATCCTGTGACAGAATTACTTCCCCTGAGTAGTAGATACTAAGCCAATCGTAAGCAGTTTGAGCTAGGGAAGTATTCCTGTAGTAATCCTGTGACAGAATTACTTCCCCTGAGTAGTAGATACTAAGCCAATCGTAAGCAGTTTGAGCTAGGGAAGTATTCCTGTAGCTCAGTCAATGACATATATATTTTGTATACCGGTAGATGAAAAAGAAAATTTAACTGTAAGTTTGCTTAGTTTAAACATATGATATTTTATTGTTCAAAGAGGGAATGGATCAGACACAAGTTTTTATCTGACTGTATGATCTTGCATATAAGCAAGATGGTTATTGATTAATATTACTTTTTTATGCTGATTAGGGTGAAATATGGGAACAAGATTTCCATGCAGAGCGTGAAGCTAGAGAAAAGATGCATACTGAGAAAGAAGCTCTGACGGCAGAGATGAACCAACTCCAAATACAAAACCAACATTTACTGGATGAATTAGAATCACTTTCTAGAGGACAGTTTGCTGATTTTCAAAAAAGGCATGCCAAACAGCAACCTTATGCAAACCAGATTCGTAGCCAACTTCGTGTTGTTGGACCTAATCAACAGAACATTGTATATCCTTATCAGCAAGCACCTATGGCTGATCGAGGTGGAGGCAATCAGATGGTATATCCACATCCACAACAAGATGCCAAAAGACCAGAGGTAATGGACAGTAGAGAGCACTGTGAAATTGAACACAAGAAGCAGATATTTTGATATTGAAATTAGTAGAAGTCAATATTAAAAAAGGAGATGTAGTATGATTGCTAATTAGAGGACTATCCAACAGTAACCAAAAACAAGGACATAAACAATACTATCTGTTTAAAAGGGGGCAGCTTTGTTAAGGGTTGTTGTTTGGTCCCTTAAGTAGTAAAACACTAATAACATTCTTACAGGTCTCATTAAATTATGCTTTTTATGCCTCCCCTATGATTGTTTATAGGGGCATAATGTTTTTCTGCCTGTTTTCTATTCTAGCATTGGTCTGTCCCGTTTCAGGTTAAAGTTTTTGATCAAGGTAGTTTTTGATGAAGTTGAAGTCCAATCAACTTGAAACTTAGTACAAATGTTCCCTATGATATGATTTTTCTTATTCTAATGCCAAATTAGAGTTTTTACCCAATTTATGACATCTGAGAACTATAGACACATTCTTGGTTTATTGATTAACTAGTAAATAAGTATGATGATAAAGTCTGGTTACATTAGTGCAGAAATGTCATTTGTAATGTCAATAGCTTGTCAGAATTCACAAATTTTACATATCTGACCTATAAAAAAATATTCGGATAATATGCAAAATAAAGAATTAGCAAAAGCCTTAAAATTACTAAATTTTACTATGTAGGGATTTTTAATTTTTTATCTGTATTAATAGTTTAGTAAAGTAGCATACTAACTTATGTCTTAAACTTATTATAGCATAATCATGTTTGAAGAAAAATGAGGCATCCTCCTATGGAGTGAAATCCTGTATAGAACCAAAAAAAAGACTCATCCAATATGCAATTGAATAAAGCATGTTATTTGCCTGAATTTAAAAAAAAAATCTTCATGAAGTTAATGTATTGTCTCTTTTATTTTCAGAATTCCAATCAAGCTGCCAGTCAGCCAACAGAAGAAGATATACTGAACTGTCCCAAATGTAATCAAGTCTGTCCTGATTTAGACTCACTACAAATCCATGTCTTAGACTGTATTGATAACTGATTCACTATGGTTGTACTTAACATTGTTTATATTGTATGCTTTTTGGCTTACATTTCAAAAATCTTTAAAAAGTCAATTTGGTTTAACTTGAAATCAAATTTAGAATGATAAAATGGTTGATTTCAATCTCATTTTTACCCAATACTTCTTTCTGTATCTGTATCCGTGTGTTTATGTTAAAGTTACCAATGATGGCTTTTATTGAATATAACAGTTCTCAGTAATAGTGTTATCATACTAATATATTTCATTATCGATAAAAGCAGTTTTTTGAAGATCATAGCAAACTGTACAGCACTATACCGTTGATTTTTTGAAGCGTAGTGAGAAACTTAAGGAGATTTATTTTCTCAACAATGAAGAATGATTGACTTTATATTACTAATTAACTATGTTAGATGTATTTTTTGCATCATAACATTACAAGTACATAGGTAGCAAAACAAGTTGACTGAATGGTTGTTCTTTTTTGTTTTTTTTTACTCTTATTATGTTTATTATCATTTGTAATATTTCCATTTTCATAAAACTCTAAAAAAAAAATAATTAAAAAATCCTAGATTTTGTCTCTACAATTCTTATTTTTCATTCATATAGAATTAAGAGTGTATACATATTCAGGTACAATAACAATCTTGATAAACAATATCTTAACAAAAAAATATTAACAAAAACAGCAATTGTAGTAGTTATATCATGTATATTATAAATTCTTTTGTGTAACCTATTTCTTGGTTCAAATCAGCCTTTGTGTTATAATTAGGGCACAATTTAAAGCAAAAATCTCTATCTAGTTTATTGTCCACAACTTAACAGAAAATGGTTCTTGTGTAATTTTATAATAAAAACATGTAATTGATTGTTAAAAATCTCAATTTGTTCACTTATTTATTTAATTTATGTTTTTTTTTTTTCTGTTATTCATTCAAAGAATGTTTTGTTAATCATACATACTATTACTTATATATTAGTGTTTTCCATTGAGATATTATTAGGGTACTAATCTGATATGAATTTATCTAATGTTTAATTTTAAATTTAGGCCTTAATCATGTTAATAGCTCAATGCTGTAAATTTTATAAATAAGATGCTATGGGAAAATTGGCATGGTTCTAAAATTTGTTTTAATTTGAGAAAACTATATATATACATGTACAGTCGACTCTCGTTATGTCGAAGTCAGCCGGACCAGAGAAATATTTCGAGATACACGTAGTTCGACTCAAACGAACACCGGAAGTTCGACAATCTAAGGGACACAACTCTTGCTTAGCTTGGTAAAGCTAAAATAAATCCGGGTAAATATGTCAAGGGGATCGATATTCTAGTATCAGATCGATATATTTGTATGTCACAGTCTTTTATTATTATGATGACATTTTTTTTTATTTATTCAATTCTTTTAATTAAAAAAAAAATCCTATGGCTTTTCCAAGAGAGTAATTTCCAATCGAGGGTTTCGTTATTCAGGTCGGTTATAGCTGACAAAATTGTTTATTTTCGGATACAAGAGATTTAAGAAAATTTTGATTTCTATTCATTTTGTTTTATCTCACTCTTTCTTTTCAAAAGAAAATATAACAAGATTAAAGACGCCTTTTGCGTAGTTTTTAGGTGATCATCAACGGAAGCCATAATCCTCACTTTATACACACCCAAGCTCATTAGTGTAGATCACAAATTAATTGTTTCGTAAACATTTTAAATACTTTTTCATGAACATTAACAATGTATCACTAATTATTTGTCAAAATTCTTTAAAAGATAATCTTAGGTAAACACTCATGGAAATTGCATGTCATAAATCAATACAGTGGTCAGTGACCGGACATTTAATTACACGTGTATTGTCAGATTAACTATTCAATCCATTTAAATCCCGGAGGTCATGTTTTGACAAATATGTATTAGTTCGAGATAAAAAATGAATTTTGAATGCTTTTGTTAACCTTGGGACCGTTAATTTAGTTCGACTCAACCGAAATTTCGACTCATCAGGAGTCGAATTACATACTTTTGTATGGAATAAAGTTCAGGACCATGTGAAAACTTCGACTCATCCGAAATTTCGAGTCAACCGAGTTCGAGACAACGAGAGTTAACTGTATTAAATACAGATGGTCAACCAATTTCCAGACATAACAGTAGATTTCTGTCTTATTTTTCAACAATAAATGTAGTTGGGCATTCTTCAACATGATTTAAGAGGGTATGAATTTCCTTTACTGTCAGGCGTTTTAAAATATTGCATATCTTCTTTTTCACCCATATCATATGATAGCCTGATTGTCCTGTATTATTTGATTCTTTACTTAATTTATTATCTGGTATTTATTTTATCCTCCAATTATTTGCAATCTCCCAAAAAAATACACATTCAATAAAGACATCAAGTTTTTCTTTCTTCAAGATCAAGATCCGTCTGGTACTTTTCGCTTCTCTTTCCTCATTCTAAAAGTGATGACTGTATTGCAATCCCTCATCTCCATCATCTTACAAATATTTTTGTCACTTTTTCACAAACTACTGAACATATGGTATAGGTTTTTCTCATTGTTGAAGGTCGTACGGTTGCCTTTAAATAAAGAGTGCTTACATCCATATCATTTGATCTTTGGTGGATATTTGTATCATTGGCAATCATACCACATTTCCTTATTTATATTACAAACTTCATATTTGGTCATCTGATTAACCGTGATGAGCTTTAATTAATGTATGTGACCTTTATGAATCTTTTTCCTGTTTTAGATATTGTGATCTTTTTTAATTGAGATATACTAAGCAGGACAACACATGCATTATCTCTAACTTATATAA
The DNA here is from genome assembly GCF_963676685.1 of Mytilus edulis. NCBI lineage: Eukaryota > Metazoa > Mollusca > Bivalvia > Mytilida > Mytilidae > Mytilus > Mytilus edulis. Next base: position 83,667,689 of record NC_092344.1, on the reverse strand, counting down.
ACATGTTACTGCAATGTAATTGTTCTTTTGTGATGCTTTCATGTGATAATTAAAAGGTTTTCTCCTTCTATGTATAATAAACACTTGCATGAAATAAAGATGGCCATTTTTCATGACTTTTTTACTTAAAGGAGTAGGTCCAGTAAGACCCTTTTTTGGCCCCAAAATATAGCAGTTTTACAAAATTGTTAAAATGTAAACTTTTAGTTATTTATTGGATAGTAGAATGGTTCTGCTACATAAATATGGGCTGTTTTTGACAATACAAGACACATTTATTGGGTAGTAGCACCATTAAATCATGCTAAATTACTGAAATCTTCCAAATTCCAGCATTTTAGTTAAATTTTAGACGGTTTCCGTGCGAAACGAAAGTGGCCGCATTCGTGTTCATCCAAAATATTGAAATGGAAGTTGTATTTGATAATGATACATAACATATATAAAGATTGAGGATGAACACGGATGCGGCCACTTTCGTTTTTGACAAAAATCATCTGAAAAGTGACATTTTTTCGCATATTTGGTAGATTTTTCAAATTTGAGCTTGAATCGGATCGTTTTTAATGACTAAATAAGTTAAAATCTTTCACATAAATTAATTGAATCATATGAAATAGACACTTAAGTGTTTAAAAAGTGGTCAAAATCTTTCGTCAGATGAAAACTGAAATTTGAGGCCAAAATTGGTCCTTACCGGACCTACTCCTTTGTTATATTAAAAGCATTTTAGTTCTTTTTTGCTTGCTGTTACTCTGCTACGTGTCAGATTTACATTGAATCATTCTGATGAACTCGAGAGAAATGTGTACATATGTATAATACAAATTGTGTGGTATGATGATCTTTTTTTAAACCCAGATAAAAAAAATGAATACATAAAGGTATTACCACCTTAGAAGATAATTGGAAACCTGGGTCAAATCCCATATTTGGCATATACTTTATGAAGTTCACATCATCAAAAAATGTGAATTAATTTTCAAGTTGATGTGACCATAACTGCATTGTACTGGAAAGACATAAACACAGACAGGGAGCACAAAAACTTAGATTTTCTTTTAGTAAAAGCTAAAGGTATCTGGACTATACAGGTATGAATGAGGGTATTTTTTCAGGCATCAATAATTTTGTCATGACATTACTTAGTTTGAATTTCAATTAACTTGATCATGCATTCCTTCATATGCTGTTTTGAAATCATTGAAAAAAAATATGTGAGAAGTAACAATATTCTCACAATTCCACAAATTTACACTTTTAACTCCTAAATTAAAAATTAGATTTTTCTTAAATGTCCAGGATGGATACCTCTTTTTATGCTGATCCTTTTTGAAATTTACACTTTTAACCTAGCTAATGAAACAGTTACAAGGAAATGCCCAAAAAGTTATAAAAAAAAACCCCAAAAAACTACTTAGTTGTTTTATAAATCTGCTTTTTATTAGAAAATATTTTCCTTTTGTATTCAGAACTACATATTGTTACAAATAGCGGAAGATTGCAGCCCACAATTAGGGTTAACAAACTGTCATAATAAAACAGCTTTTGTTAATCTGCCGTAGTGAAGGGGGCATTAAGTTTTACCCTTGTCAGTCTGTATGTACGTCCCAAAGTTGGTTTCCGTTCTCTAACTTCAGTTTGCTTCCACCAAAAGTTATGAAACTTATACACAATGCTTATTACCACAAAACACAAATGAAATTTTGGTGGTGTCACTATAACCGTTCTAAAGTTATTCCCCTTTGTAAACATAAAAATTGCTGAATTTTTCATTTCCGTTCTCTAACTTAAGTTTGTCTAATCCAAATGTGAAATTTATACACAATGCTAATACCACAAAACACAGATGAAGGCTAAATGCAGGGGGGCATCATCTGAGTCCCATGGACACATTCCCCATTTATTTATAAATTATAAAGGTGACATTTTATTTTAAAATTGAGTTCCTGTTAAAGAATAATAATACAAACTTTATGATTGCATCACTTATCATCACTATAAAAATGATTCCCCCCTCCCAATTGTTCAGTATATATCTTAGAACTGGACGACTAGTAAAATCTACAAAATAATGAAGCTTAAATTGTAAGTTATTGATCAATTATTAGAGGGAAGTTATTTTACACTATGAGATACATCCTTAATCAAATGATGCAATCCCAAGTCACTTTATATTCTGAGGAAGGAAGGAAACTCTTGCCACTAATTCCCAGTAACCAGATTTCGGTGATTGGCTGACATACTTTCCTAGAAATTCACCCTCATTTGTGATTGGTGATTTTTTAAACATGGCCCTATAAGGGGAGATAACTCAAATAATTTAACACTTTTTTTCTTTTCTTTTGTATTTATATGGTCATAAGAAAAATGGTACTTCGAGTCTGTGACCGCTTGTATCTTGTAACTTTTTATTGAATCTTATGAAAGGTAACTTATCATAATTTATTTCAATAATATGTCATCTAGATTTCTTTCTATCACATAATTATGCATCCTCCCAGATGTTGTTAATTCTTAACCACCTTTAGCTTGGAAAAAAATGTTGATGTCACAATACTATTTTCTTGGAGGCACATCTTCATACATAATTCCATACAACTTTAGTTTGTCAATTAGTTCCTGACAAAAAGATAAGGTCAGGCATGCAGATAAGGATGGAGAGGGTACTCTAGCTCCTATTTATATCTTATAGGCTTTTAATTAACTTTCAGTAACTATGGGTACTCATTGATCAGTATTTTTTGTCTTTAGTCATTTTGCTATTATTTTTATGCCCCACCTACGATAGTAGAGGGGCATTATGTTTTCTGGTCTGTGCGTCCGTTCGTCCGTCCGTCTGTCCGTTCATCCATCCGTCTGTCTGTCTGTCCTGCTCCAGGTTAAAGTTTTTGGTCAAGGTAGTTTTTGATGAAGTTGAAGTCCAATCGACTTCAAACTTAGTACACATGTTCCCTATGATATGATTTTTCTAATTTTAATGCCAAATTAGAGTATTTACCCCAATTTCACGGTCCACTGAACATGGAAAATGATAGTGCGAGTGGGGCATTCGTGTACTGAGGACACATTCTTGTTTTTCATGCTTTGTCTTTATCTGATGAGTTGAGCCTTTTTCCCAATCTGATTTTTACTGTTTGTTATTAACCTGTACTGTTACACCACTCCCAGGGGAGGGTTGAGCACTTGCAAACATGCTCAATATGTATATGCCTGTCCCAAGTAAAGAGTCAGTAGTTCAGTGGTTATTGCTGGTTGCTGTCTCAAATTTGTGGTACACACAAATGTGGTCTTTAGTTTTAACTTCTGAATTACTTTACATTTTCTCATGTCACGGCCTTTAATAGCTTACTATATCGATGGTATTAATTTTTCTCATTGTTAAAGGCTGAACAGTGAGCTGTAGTTGCTTAGATCTAAACCATTTGGATCCGGTGGATAGTTCAATTATAAGCAACCATACCACATAATCGTATTACAATATAAATAAACAGCTGCACCATGAGTGCATGATATGCCCTACGCTCGTCGTCTTGTTAGTTTTATGCAATAATCATCAATATTTTCTGAGATACAGCGTGACATGTGAAAAAAAACCTTTTATACCAAGAAACTCAATAACTCTAAAATAAAACTTTGATACATCACCAAAAAATATACAGATCTTTAGATTAATATAACTGAGAAGTGTGTAAAGTTTTAAGCAATTATCATAAATTGTTTTTGAGATACGCCGCAACATGTGAAAACCCAACTCCCCCCTTTTTTTACAAAATATTCAACAACTCGAAAATTATTTTTTAATCATCACCAAAAAGTATACAGATCTTAAGATTAATATAACTAAGAAGTGTGTAAAGTGTTAAGCAACAATCATGCATAGTTTTTGAGATCCAGTGCAACATGTGAAAAAAACACCCCCCTGTTTTAGTTACAAAGTCCCTCAACTCAAAAAGTTTTAATATCATTTTCACCAAAAAATATACAGATCGTTTGACCATCATAAAAAACAACTGTATGAAGTTTCACAAAATTTGGACAAGTTGTTCTCAAATTACGGTGCTACATGTTTACGCTGGACAAACGGACAGATGGACGGACAGCCGGACATTTGTATACCACAATACGTCCTGTCAATATTTTGACGGGCGTATAAAAAGAATGTGTCTATAGTACACGGATGACCCACTCGCATATCATTTCTGTGGACCGTGAAATTTGTATAAAAACTCCAGTTATGGCATTAAAATTGGAAAGATCATATCATATCATAGGGAACATGTATAATAAGTTTCAAGTTGATTTTTGACTTCAACTTCATCAAAAACTACCTTGACCAAAAAATTTAACCTGAAGCAGAACAGAGGAACGAACAGACTGACAATAGGGCATTAAAATTATCCTGATTTGAATATTTCTGTGAAGTTTAAGAAGTCTCAACCAATGCCTCCTAATGTTGGTAGAGTTCCCTTTAGAAGATATCAATGGTCATGCAGGGTTATCAAATAATAATAATTAAATTCCTGTAAAATGTAGGTCAAGGTGAACCAAACTATTTTTTTCTTCTGAACATTTCTCCATTGACAAAATTGCAAATTATACAAAGACTTAACCAATCATCCACAGATAAAATATATGTCACATGAAGAAACTGTTTATTGTAAACAAGAACTTAATCTTGAACACATTTGTATGCCTGTTGAATATTTGGTATCACATATATTGTTGTCTCTTGATTTTATTCTCAAGTCTAGGCAATACACTTTATGTGAGCACATGTTCATTAATTTCCACAATATGTAGATGTTAGTTTTGGTTAACTTGTGGTGTTAAATTTCTGTCTCAATGATGCTATCCCAAAATACACATGGCACGATAGACATGCTAATGAACAAGAAAATATTCACTTCTCCTTTTTCTGTTCATCAAGCAAGTAATAGCACTAATAAACTTTGATAAAAATGATTGACACTAAAACAAATGTATGAGTAGATATTTATATAAAATCAATTGCTGGTCTCTCAGACAATAATACAATGAAATAATCAAAACGTCTCCACATCATATCAGTTACATTATTTCATGCACTAACAAATAATAAATACTGTTTTATATTGTGCAGTATATAAATCAATGAATAATAAGAAGTACAAAGAAAATAAATAATTTTATTTGTACATTGAATAAGCATTCATCAGTAAAATGTTTTCTTTCTGAGGAATGTGAAAAGTTATAGGTTTTGTAAGTATATATAGTCATCCCAATCAAGATAGCACCTATTGAATAGTGTAGAAAAGTATGTAGTTATGTATCAAATTATAGTTTATTCATTTTCACTTAAGAGACGAAGGTAGCAATACAAAATTTGCAAAACATCACAGCTTTTCATTAACATATAATCTTTGACAATGTAACATGTTTTTCTTCATATAAAAATATTTGTATTCTTTAATGGATGTTTAATACTATTTGAGACAGGACAATTCTTCAACTCATTAATGTGTCAGAATATTCTACTCAATCAGGAGTTTCATCTGTTGGTCAATGAGCAATCTCACCTTTCTCAGATATATCATATTGTAACAAAAAATTATGTTTGGTTTTTATCAGTTGCAAATCCAGGGTGTTGGAATCCCTCTTTATCCTGGGTAAGGAACCACCCCTTTAAAACAATGGTTGGAACTGCCTCTGATTTTTCAATCAATGTTTTTAAGAAATATGTAAAAAAAAAGGGGGATAACACACAATTTGTAGACAATACTGGATAATGCCAAAGATGAGACATTAATGTAGAAGACTAGCAACATTATATCATACCATCCTCCCAACAGTTTACCATTTCATTTATATGGATTAAACTATCAGGCATACGACTTAGATAATATGCAGCTAAAGATATTTAAATAAAGTTGTAACCCCTCTAATACAAATTTTAGATATCACTTATTGATCATTGGTCACTATATAAACTTAGTGAATCCTTGTGTTGAATAAAGATATTAAGTGGGAGTATATATGTATTACTAACACAGCTCAGTAAACTGGTACCCAATACGAAACATAAATTATACTTATATCTCACAAAAAACGCTTTGTTTTATTAATAAGTATATTTTGCTGATTTAATGTATTATTATTATTTGTGAATCAATGTTTTTGCTATTATTATGTAACACAACTTGTAAGTCATGAACACCGCACCAATAACTTTCAAGAACTTGTACTTGCAATACAAAAGTTTATCATTCTTGTCCATTCTAAAGCCATATACAAATAAATATAAAATTGTTCACTATTTTTTCCCTTGGCTTAGCTGTTGTCCTACAGAATAACTCATAATTTTGTTCCAGTCCACTTTTGTTCTTGTCACAGGCAGTTGACGTCTAAGAGCTTTGAATGTTGTGTCTGACATAGTCTGGTAATTTTCATTTATTGCCATCTATAAATAAAAACATCAAATCTTTACAAATATGAAATTATATTAGAAATTTATACTATCAAAACAACATTGCTTTTTTTATATGAATTAAATGCAATTCATACTCGAAAATGTCAAAAGCAATTCATGAATATAAATCTTTTTCAGCTTGTTTAAAAGACTCAGCATAATACGTTGTACTGGACATTAAGTTTTATGAATTATTTGAAAATTTTGTTCCTTTCTTTTTTTTCCATTCAATTTTCAATAAAGTTATTAACACTTTTGATATTTAGCTGAATTTTGTCACTTAATGACCTTAGGTCTGCTCCAAATAACCTTTTAATATCAAGCAACAATCACTTTTTAATTATGACGTCAAAGTTTACGGGAGCTTGCGTTGTTTTACGCAATGGCGGAAAAATTTGCATTGAAATGTAAATACGTCTATTCACATCAACAAATGAGGAAGCATTGTGTTTTCAGGATTCCATGTTGGAGTGTCACACTTTTGATATATATCAATTCACAAACAACAAATGACCAGTTTTGTCTCCAGGTTTCTAAAGTGGAGTGTAGTGTCACAACTTTGTTGCCTTCAATAACAACTGTTTGGTACATTGAAGTGATATCTGATAGATCATGATCAAAATTCAATTTTCACAGAGCAATTTTTTTTTTACACCAATACATACTAAAAATGTTTTAAAAACATCACCTATAAGACTGTGGCATAAAACTAAGTTGTCTCTTCAAAAAGCTGATTTTAATTCAAAATTTATATGTCAATTAAAAATTCTTTAAACTATAAATAGAGACTGACCTATGCACTATGTGTAATGACTGAGCAATCTTTAAGTGAAAACATGATATCAAATATAATAACATTTTACTAACCAGATATTCTTTTTCAGCTTCTGATATAACATTTACAAATTCTTTTGCTGTTTGTTGTTCTGACTGAAAATATACAGAAATCTTGATGCATTTAGCATTTTTATATTTGTCAAATGCCTTTATCTGGCAATTACATACATTTAAATAGAAATACTATTAAATTCTGAACACTGCAGGTTTGAAAATTAAGACTATTGCCAAAATTATCAGACTGTCGTAAGGAATCTTTAAAATGAAAACAACACTCTTAATTTGATGCTTTCTAAATGCTTTAATTCCGTGGTTGTCATTTTTTTGTGATTAAAGCTAGCATAAATAAGCCTGTTGGTTTTCTCTTATGACCACAATTTCTATTAGGATATATACCGTCTTTTGGTATGTATAACGCGCACATTTATACCCTGGGTCATGTATCTTGTAAGAGGGGTGCGTGTTATACATGACTACAAACATTTTCTTAATAGTCTTTTTTTCAGGTACAAACTCCGACAAAGAAATTTCCAAGTGAAGTGAAGAGTATGAAATATTTTGGCTAAAAACCTCAATTGTTTTTTATGTTTTACATGTTATATTTGTAATATGTATCGTATTGTTCTTGATTTGTCATGTTTTATTCAAATAAAATACATTTTATATCTTTATTGTTATGTTTATCGTGTAGAGTTGTCCATCAGTTTTGCAACCGGAAATTTGTCATGTCTTATTAAAGACACAATAAAACTTGGGTTGTTGGTTAAATAAGACTCTGTGTTCCTTGTTGTCATAACTTACTGTTTTTGTATGTGTTAATTATAGAGATTTGAAGAAGTGTATGAAAATTAAATGAACCACGCTCGTTTTGAAAAGAGTAATCACCATTTTTTTCTAATGTATCGGTGATCGCAAGTCATGTGGGTCAGTCATTTGACTTAATATTGTAAAGTGATGATTTACTGTACATGCTTGTATGAGAAGTTTATTTTTATAAATACATTTTTACTTTGTAACTTTTAAACTTTTAAATAACTGTTAAAACAGTTCAAGAAATTATGATTGAAAACATGATCATCTCATAATTGTAACCTGAAAGAATTTAATCAGGAACCAGGTAACCTGTCACTGAATTGTTTTAACATCGATTAGACCTGTTGATTGAGGTATGATAATCCGGATTAACAGCTAGAATCATCAAACAAAAAAAATATAAGTAATGAGACTTTAACAGTTTATTGCAGCACTAATGACATTAATTATAATTATTAGACTGATTCGTAATTATTTATTGTTTGAATCAGAACATTAATCTTGTCCTTGATCACTCAAACAATTTATTAAATCTGGTTTAAAAAAAAAAACTTTAATGAATATTTATCTCAATCTAATTAAATTCTTATTCATTTGTTACAATATTTGCAATTTCATATTAATAACGTATTCCGTACAGAATTCTCTGACATTGGTGTCCATTTAAAAAACTTCCTGTTGACCAATAAACTTCCTGTTTGCAAATTTTGGAGCAGTAACTTTTCCGAAAATGTCTAGTATTATACGACCAAAAAACTTTTTCTCGTTTCTTGGGCCATAACGGGGGTGCGCACTATACACAAATGTGCACTATACATACCAAAAGACGGTATTCATGTTCAAAATTACATCTATTTTTACCCCATAAGTTGATTCATCTGTAAAATAGATTAAGAATGTCCTTGTAATTCGCTGACTTACCGTAACATTTAGAGACTGTTTAACTTCTTTAGAACTAACTAACTGTACATTACCATCTTCATAATAATGAACCTGAAATAAACAGACAATGCTTCTATATATTTTTTTAACATTATTATCTTTTCAATTGAGAATAAACTATTCTACAAAATATTCCTTAAATGAAAAATAAAATATAAAGGGTAACTTCTGAATTTCCCTTTGTAATTTTCAATTGCATTGTATTTCAACTTTACAGTCTAAATATTCTCTCACAGCGCTTAGTATTGTAAAATTTTCGGTGACCTGCAGATGTTGTGATATTGCTGTTTGTGGACTTTAAAATCTCAAATACTTTAATCTCTCATTTACATAGTTATTTAATAGTATAATTTTTATGTTTGTTACTGCATATGTATAACATAGACTTACTAACCTGAACTTTAAGGACACCAGTCAGTTCACATTTACCACCTGATTCAGGAAATGTAGCTGACCATTGTGATCGCCATCGACCATTCCTAGTAAATAAAGGAAAAATTTATCATACTTCATAAACAGAACATGAGCACATTTCTTCTGTATTCAAAATTTGTTCACATTTCATACTCATTATAGTTTAAAATAGAACCTCCAGTATGAAATGAAAGAGATTTTAAATGATAATAGACTTTGTGTTGCATGCTTTTTCTTTATAATCACAGATATATCACAAAGATAACTGCAATGACAGATATATAACAAATGAGTCGTCTTCAAAAAGTGTTCTGCTAAGTGGCATCATAAATATACCTGAGTTCAATATATTGACTTTTTAAAATTTAAATCTTTGCTCATGTCTCAGAGGTTTTTATGTATGATTTTTGTAATAGGCATAACAACGAGATTGAGGTAATGTCCAAACCAATAAATTTGTTGAAAACTCTATTAATATTCCTAAACATTAGAAAAATACAATTGTCTACTTAATTGAGTTATACTTCTTTATCATCTCTGGTCTTACAAATTAGCACAGGTTTTTGGTTGTTATCTAATTGTTACATACAATACCCAAATTTCAGGAGGAATTCACACTGTGTTGAGTTTCAAAAGGTAATACCTATGGGTAAGTGAACAGCTCAGTAACAATTCAAGGGAGCACAATGAAAAAGGTAGGGGGTTAGATTAAGTTGAAACAGAGCACCATGAGTCATGATAAAAAAAAAGAGGGAGCACTGCACCCAATACTAATAGAAAGGTTCTATCTGGTGCACTGTGCAATAATGTTTTAAACTCAACACTTATAAATTAAATTAAGTATTACATTGTAAATGATTGAAAATTCAATGTGAAATTACCAGAAATTTCTAGGTTGGAACTGGTGACTTTCTAGGCAAGCTATGATTGTTATATTTCCTCCAGAACTACTACCATAAATTGTCACTACACCATTTTTATAATGTTTAGAACGATATTCAGTAAATGCGGTTTCTATTGCTGCCCTCCATTTCTCTGCACTTTTATCAACATCTCCTGGCTGATAATCACTGGCTTCTTTTCTTAGATGGTCATATCTTTGAAAATAAAAATTACAAATTTTACTTTTACTATCTGAATGAATAATATTACAGTATAAAGTATCATATGGAGTTTGTGATTATTTAAATTCAAAGCTCCAATGCATCTTTCCAAGCTAAGCAAGGGTCTGGTTTGTTGTAACAGTATTTTATGCACTGTTCAAATGTAAAAAAAGTTGCATTTTAGAATGACAGAAAATAGGCATTATGTATCAGGTTAGAACAAATTTTATCCACTACTTTATAATCACAAGTAAAAATATAATATCAGCATGTTATGTTAGTTAATGCATAATTCTTACTCAGAACACGATTTCAGTAACTTCAAATTATCCACTAACAATTGTGAAGCCTATAGCATTTTACATCTGTTTGTTTTTAAGGGGGCATGGTGTGTTTTTACCTCTCAACTTTTTCATCTATTTGCACCATGAGTTGATGCCCAAATTATGCATAACCAACGTCTTTCCAATACGTCAATAAATAAAAGTTTTTAGATTTCGTTATAGCGTTTTCAATGTTAATAAAAGGACACTGTTTGGCAGCTGCTGGCCCTTATACATCCCCAATTCAATAGCAGATTTTTTTGTTCAAAAATCTGGTTAAAAGAAAACCCAAGAATGAGATTTATGTGAAGAAACTACCTGAAAGACTTTTTAGTTCTTGGATCCAAAAATCTACTTCCTCCTAAATCTCCATGTTCTGTTATAAGTACCTGAAATGTTGAACAACATGGTAAAGCTTTAATGGAATACACCTTATAGCTACATATTGCATATACAAATGTATTGGAATAAATTGTGGAAGTATGATTTTAATATATACGAATAAGAATTTTCCTGCACAATTTTTGTTTGGCCATTGCACTAGAATATGTGTTGCATTTATGATATTGCAGCTAATGAGCAAGAATGGGACTTTCTTTTGAATGCACAGTTTTGTCAGTAATAAATGCTGTAGAAATGTAAATGCAAGAAAAGATCTGTACCTGGGTACTTTTAAACCCATATGATATTCCCAGTTAAGTCTTGGTTTTTAGTGGAATTTATGGTGTCATGTCTAAATTTTTCTCAGTAATCTACAATTTTTGTGGAGTTTCATAGTTTGACCACATCCATTTTACACTTCTGACACTATATTTTTATGTTTTAGATTTTTATATAAACAATAAATAATGTGCATCATTTTCAATAGCTTTTGATACTTACATTCTCTGGAGTGCTTTCAACTTTGCATGGTGTAAATTGATCTTTGTTATACTGTGCAAAAGCTCTGTAAAAAATAAAGAGCATACATGTACACTATAGAATACATTGTAATCTTATATAAAGAGCATACATATATACACTATAGAATACATTGTAATCTTATATAAAGAGCATACATATACACTATAGAGTACATTGTAATTTTATATAAAGAGCATACATATATACACTATAGAATACATTGTAATCTTATATAAAGAGCATACATATACACTATAGAATACATTGTAATCTTATATAAAGAGCATACATATACACTATAGAATACATTGTAATCTTATATAAAGAGCATACATATATACACTATAGAGTACATTGTAATCTTATATAAAGAGCATACATATACACTATAGAATACATTGTAATCTTATATAAAGAGCATACATATATACACTATAGAATACATTGTAATCTTATATAAAGATCATACATATACACTGTAGAATACATTGTAATCTTATATAAAGAGCATACATATATACACTATAGAATACATTGTAATCTTATATAAAGAGCATACATATACACTATAGAATACATTGTAATCTTATATAAAGAGCATACATATATACACTATAGAATACATTGTAATCTTACATAAAGAGCATACATATATACACTATAGAATACATTGTAATCTTATATAAAGAGCATACATATACACTATAGAATACATTGTAATCTTATATAAAGAGCATACATATACACTATAGAGTACATTGTAATCTTATATAAAGAGCATACATATACACTATAGAATACATTGTAATCTTATATAAAGAGCATACATATACACTATAGAATACTACATTGTAATCTTATATAAAGAGCATACATATAAACTATAGAATACTACATTGTAATCTTATGGGATGATTTGGTTAGTTTATCAATATATACTGTTCTATCATCAAACAATTCATCTTTCTTTCGGACAGGTTGGATTTCTCAACCATTTAAAAAAAATAACTTGATTAGTTGTCTTTTAGGCTTATAAATATTATCTTATTTTGAGTAACACTTCATTTTAAATTTGTAATAGTTCAGGATGCCAGTTTCAATCTCATCATAAAGAGTAAAATTCATCTATATTACAAGTCTTTCATCCATGGTTAGTAAAAACTTCATTTAGTGCAATAACCTGTTTAATAGACAGATTGACAGGTTTAAAAGGTTATTCTTTTCAAACCTTTTTTTTTTCCTACTAAAAAAAACCTGAAATTGCAGTTAAATGTGCATAGTCAAGCTTTATCATAATTAAAAATAATAACTAAATATTCATTTCTTCAAACTCATATTTATTACCTAAATAAAACCCAGAAATTGCAGTTAAATGTGTATAGTCATTCTACATCATAATTTAAAAAAAAATGACTGAACATTCAATACTGCTACTATAAATTGGAGTATGAAAATTGAATATAGTATACATGAATAAATGTAAATGTATCACTGATAGTACATATAATGGAGATATCAACATGTTAAAAGTGTAAAATATGACACCTACCCTGAAGCTCCCTCTTTCAGCAAGTTGTCATCATTTAGTAAAATTCTAACATCTGAAATAAATCCATTGATATTTCTAATAAATTTGCTTTAACTCCAGTATTTAAGAAGTACACACAATTAAGAATAGGAATATATCAAGTTATGAATTATATAATTATATACGGTAGTTATATAAATATGTCTTTTTAATTACATGTAAACATTGCATTTATGTGTTGCAATATGATGTAAGCATTGCAGTCTACTGCAGAACAAATTGAAGGTCTATTGGTAAAAAGACATATTTTAACATTTTATGCAGAATCTTAAGCTTGTTTCCGTGAAGAAGAAGCTGTATAGATCACAAAATGTCAATTAAATTCTATATTGATGCATTTTAGTTATAACATAAAATCAATAGGTAATCATCGAAAAAAGTCTTTGAATAATGCATTTTTTTCATAATTAATATCTTCATTATCTTACTATTTAAAAACTTACCATTAAAAACTTCATTAAATTCACCAGGAGGTGCATGCAAGATGAAATCAGAGGCTATATTGACCTAAAAGGAAAACAAAATATCAAATTATATTCATAATCATTTAATTTAAAATTAAACCGGTAAATTCCAGGAATAGCCTGAAAGAACGTTTCCTTCCTTTTGCACTTCCAATCTAACAGTTCTACTACAAACTGAATCCACAAAAATCTCAATAACAAAATATAATGGGGAATGTGTCATGGATTAGACAAAGATGATCCCCACACTTGCATATAATGCAGTGCTCTAGCTAGAAATCAAAAGGGGCAGGGTGCCAGTGGAGGGCAGGGCACTTTTTATGATAAGAAAAGGCACTGCTATTTTTTTTGTCTACGTTTCTGTGTGTATCACGAGTTAACGAATCTCTTTTTTTTTACTGTATATGTTGTTTTTTTTAAATAAAGATGCATTTTAAATATAGTTTTTATTTCATTGTTTGTGTAGTTATGAATTATATAGTACATCTTCATCAACATATTATGTGTTTATATTTTAGCTTCACTCTACCCATTGTCGAAGAATTTTTTTTCTATCTTTATAAGAATTTCAGCTTTTTAAACGTATTATCTCTAACTTATTGTGTATTACTAATTTATCAATGTTTAGAACATGGATTGCTAAAAGTATAATTATCAAACAGAAATTGCAATATTTTTTTTTTAATATGTTCATAGACAGTTAATATCCTTAAGGTAACATTATTATGTTATTATATATTCAATTGGTTCTTTATTCCTTTTTTTGATACTAGATAATATTTTTAGAGCACAAATTTGTAATAAGCTAAAACACGGGAAGTAACTCCAAAATTAATTTCCAACACGTTTGCGTTAATTAAAAACTGTGCTTGTCGCTAACAAGTTGAGATGGAAGGCATTTCTGTGAAGGCTTAGTTTTATTTTGATGACTTAAATTCAATTCTAAAGTCATGAAAGTCTTCATTTATACACTCTTCCATTGTGACTTGGAAATCGAAAATGCCGACCCAAGCTAAACACACTCGCTGACACATTCATCAAATGTATGACAAAAAGATACATTGTCCTAATTAAATTACCTAGATATTAACACCTTTGAAGTCTTTGTCATTGTAATTGATTATAATGACATGATTAACCTGGGGGCAATCACACAGGTGTCAGATATGTAATTAACTTGGAGATCAGAAATCGATGAAACAAAAGGCAATTTTACCAAAACGGCACAAGAGAATTTTGGAAAAAGACGTCAGGGCAGAAGGGCGCGGATGAAGGCACACAGGGCGCGGATGAAGGCACCCAGGGCGCGGCGCCCTTCTATTTTGGGCTAGCGAGACCACTGTAATGTTATAAAGGGACATAACTCATGAAATGTAAAAGTGGCACTACCCAAATTTGTACTTGAACTGAGTTTAATGATAATAAGCATTGTGTAAAATTTTCATAACTTTTAGATGAGGCAAACTTTATTTGGAGAACAGAAAAAAAAACGAAAAAAAAACCAGCAATTGAACCATTTGTAAAGAGGCATTACTCTAGAACTGTAAATGTGATGCCACCAAAATTTTAACTCGATCTGTGTTTTGTGGCAATTAGCATTGTGCATATGTTTCATAACAATTGGTTAAGGCAAACTTAAGTTAGAGAAACAAAAAATCCAGCAATTTTTCCATTTATTAAGGGGCATTACTCTAGAACGTTAAAGTGACAACAACCAATTTCGAACTTGATCTGTGTTTTGTGGTAATAAGCATTGTATTTAAGTTTCATAACATTTAGTTGAGGCAAACTAAAGTTAGAGAACGGAGCCAATTTTGGGACGTACAGACGGACAAGGGTAAAACTTAATAGCCCTTCTGCTAAGGCGGGGGAATAAGGCATTAAAATGTTAATAGTTTATTATCTTACATTCTTTAACAATTTTAAAATATAACAGCACATTGTCCAACACAGTTCTTCATTAAAGGACAAAATCCTCATAACACTACTATTTATCAATTTAAAATGTTATATTCATGGTCGGACACCAGACAAGGGAAATACTAGTAAAACAATCATTGTGTGCCCTCAATATCTAAGCATACATGTATATTACATTGATAAATTTCTGGAAATGTTAATGGATAGTATGTATAGAATGTTATGATCAATGTACTATATGTTGTGTATCAAAAATGGTTGTGATTAGCCTTGGAATATTGAGATATCAAGTCAGTCCCATTAGGTTTTGATTGCATTTCATGCTAATTTTATTCAAACTCAATGTACATTTGTACATGAATGTACAAAATAATGTACCAGTGTTCTCCCCAGGCCGTTTTAGCGCCACGATTTTCCGCGCTATTACAATTTTCCGCTGTTCTATTGCACTGACCGTAGCGCTATCCATCGCAAGCACGTCACTATATTTTTTTTGTAATTTTCGTAATTTTTCAAATTTTCCGCTTATTTTCACTTCAGATCACATGATTGACTGGTTTTCTATTTCTGAATGAATTATTTCCGTTGTATTAAGTAACTCCATGGGACCTGTCTAATACATTTTACAAAATGGTGACTTTGAAAGATGAAAATAAACAAAGATTTCAACATTGACATCTATTGTTTTAATTGATAGCATATATATATATAGAGACATATATGAATAAAATGAGATGAAATAAATTGACCGCATTTGCCAACGACACTCAAAATTTTGTTGAACGAACTTTGAGAACAAACGATGATTTTAAAAACGATCAAACACAGGGGTTTATTAATTATAACCTTTTCAAACTAATTATAGGTAAGGCAGCAATTCTACAGTAATGATTTTTACCATTTGAAAACAATTGAGAGGATATATGATTTGAAAAACAAACCCCAAGCTGATACGACTTGAGAAATTCACTTTCTTGATGTCCAGCTTGGATGAAGCCATTTGAATATTATGTAACATTAAGGTCAGAAAAATTACAAATCATTATGCTAAAAAATGTCAATTCCTGTCAAACGTCGTAAGGTTAACTGTACACTGCTACAGTGGGTTACAAAACCAAATACAGAAGCTGACAATGAATGCCTTTATTGTTGGTCCTACATGTTTTGCAACATCATGATCACCTGTTAGCAATAAGAAATCTTCCCATAGGCAGTCTGGTATATACGCCAGGGATCTCCATGGATGAAAATTGAACGATGGAGGAACTTTCACCATTACAAACCGTGTATACGTTGTACAGTGTAGTGCGATCGGAAGTATTTTACCTCTCCATACAAGGAATGGTGAACATGCTAATTCATTGCTTATTTAAATTATATTTATTTGAATTTTCATTATAGAATTAGAAGTATCAATATTTTCATTTATTGCCGTTTTTAACCATTCAAATGC
The DNA here is from genome assembly GCF_963676685.1 of Mytilus edulis. Classification (NCBI taxonomy): domain Eukaryota; kingdom Metazoa; phylum Mollusca; class Bivalvia; order Mytilida; family Mytilidae; genus Mytilus; species Mytilus edulis. The sequence goes on along the minus strand of NC_092344.1, from coordinate 83,650,481 downwards.
CAAGTCTTCATGGTCCCCCCTTAGTCGAGAATGACCAAAAGCTGTCATGAAGGTCCCCATGTAGATTTCTTGTATTTTTGATAATTGTTATGGGGGTTAAAAATCATATGATGTGGAGCTTATTTTTCATGGACACTGTCAAATTCAGAACCCATTACCGGTATGGCTGATTTGCAGCAACAACAAAACGATTCGTACGGGTTATGTAAAAGGTTAAAGAGATTTGTAAAGCAAACGTTGACAAATGAAAAGGTTTTTAATTACTTTATCTGGCAAATTGATGCTGTGAAACATGTATCTTTCGAGTCTGAATAGAAACCGGAAACGCGGATGTATCAATTTGATTGTAATATACGAAATGAATTCGGAATTACGATACGATATTTCTTTACAGGAAATATTTAAAGTTTTTACTTTTAAACTTTTAAAGTAATTCTAAATTATCGTTACAGCAGTACTCGAGTTATTTGCGATGAAATAATATTTACTGTTTTGCCTCTTATTTTGTACTTCTTAAAAAAGGAGGATGCTGATTGCGTAAGTCAAAACAAAGCATGTGTTCGACTTGTTAAACTGTTTTCTTTGTAACTGGATTATTAATTTATTTAATCTAAATTATCATAATCATTTGCTAAAACTTAGTTGATTATTTCGACAAATGAATCGTCTATCCTCAGATAGTATTCTCGTGTCTGGTTTGTTGATTTACCTGTACAAGCTCAGGTACAAGTGATTAGCGATCTTAATCCGTATATTCCTCAGGCGTTATAACTGTATAATTGATAAAAAAAAATGGTGTTGGGCTACAAAAAAACGATGAAGTTTTAAATGATGGCGGAAGACATTTAACGATGGCGCACGACAATTTAACTATGGCGCGAGTCATTTGACGATGGCGCATGACATTTGAACGATGGCGGGGCGCCATCGTTAAACAGGCCATGGAGATCCCTGTATACCAATCATGGAAAAGACTAAAATTTCAAACAACACTTCTAGACTTACCCATGAAGTAAACCTTTTCTCACTTAAACTAAATGTACCTATTGTTTTTATCTCAATATAAAAATAAAATAAAATAAAAAATGTAAAAATTAAAAGTCCAATAAAAATTGTAAAGTTTATAAAAAATAGAGAAAAATTGAAATTAATTTTAAAAAGCAACCTCAATCAGGCATGCGCCAGAATGTAATCTTCAAAATGTTGATGGTTTTCTGTAACTAAAAAAAAAGAAGACTTCTCCTTGGGTTTTATACACACATAATATGAGGATTATATGAATTTACAATGGACAAAAAAAAGACTTTTCTTCTATCATGTCTATATCCAGACAATAACATTAGCAAACAAAAGGGTAACTTCCACGAGCATGATGAGGACATCATTACAAGAGAAAACATCAATAGCATAATATAAAAAAAACACATAACAAATCAATTACAAACCAACCGTGCGCCGCGACAAAGTTAAAGAGAATTGTCGAAAATCACGCGCTTACCATAGCGCTATCCAAAAATCCTGGGGAGAACACTGTGTACATCACATAATACATGTATGTCTTTATTAAACGAACATTTATAGGTTCATACATGTACATCGTATAGAATGGGTTTTTAGAGCTTTTACCTACATTCTTTAATTTATACATGTAACTAACTGTCATACATATGCATATTGACTTTTTCTATAAAATTATTTGTTCTAAACTTTTTTAATGCTGAAGTTCACATCATGTCTCCAAATTAGTGTTCTAATGACTAATATTTTTTCTTTTTGTATTACTTTTAAAGTCATCTTGTTAATGTCTAATTAGTAAGACCAAACCTGTCGCATGCAAGGGATTTCAAGAACTTCCATTAGAATTAAACCATTCTTTTTAAACACCCCTTATCATCACTTTAGCTGTTTTGATAATATTTTCTGTTTACAATTTACACCTCAAACACTGCTTATTAAGAGAGTTAACAGATATCCTAGGTCTTCAGGAATATACATTTAAATTTGTGTATATATAATCAAATATCATAAGTCTGTGCTAAAATATTGAAGTATTTCATACAATGTATCTTCTACCAAAACGTTGATTGTAAAAAGGTTGTCACAAATAATTCCCAACTAAGTTGAGCTGGTATATCCTACTATACTTAGTAACTCCAAAACGGAGGCAGGTAAATGTATATGCAAACTAATCTCAATTCTGAAATTAATGCCTGCATTTATTATTGTGAATCATTGACATTATTGAACCAATAAAAATTCCAACTACTAGCTACACACTCTGAGGACCATTATTTTTTACAATTTTGTTAGGTGTGTAAACTAAGTTTTCAAAACCTTACTTGTCCGAAAAAAATCTTATTAGCTTGTGGCATCAGACTAATGGACTAAACTGTCAAATCAAATAATGCAATTAAAAATGTTAAAAAGAAAAATCCCTACTGAATGCCACTTCTTTTTTAGCAAACCTGATACAATTGCTCTTTTTTGCATTAATAAAAACATGGCAATAGTTTCTGAATTTACAATATTCAATGGTATTTCCAAATATGGGCATTTCTTTAAATGGATTTCAGCAATGACTCATTTGTCATCAAATAAAATTATTTGCACTTAGTATCAAAATGATCCAGTCAGCCACATATCAATTCAATGTAATTAACTAAAAACACTTTTCTATGTGAGTTTCAAGAAATTAGCATTAGTAAATATGAAACTGTTTGTTTTTGTTTATTTCCTTGTCAATTGTTTTTATATATGGTAAATAATGCATTGTTCAACTATAAGAGAATCAAGCAGTTTTAATTAAAATCCATTATTAAACTTCTAGGGAAGCTCTAGAAAATAATTTAAACATTTCCTAATACCAAATAAACGATTTATTGAAAATGACAAGTCAACATGAGAAAGCGGAAGTCAACGGAAACACCATAAATAACGCTGCTTCCTTGTGTCACAATGCAGTTATACCCTTGTGTCCATAGTTCGACTTCATAAAGCCCATCTCTTTATAAAAATCACAAAAAAAGTAAAGCATACATTCTAGTTAAATAAAACTAGGGTATATTACCTTATCCTGGTCGGAGATGGGTTCACCGTAATCAGCCATCTTGCCTTTTGTCACGCCTTCTGGTACACGGAACTGTGGGTAAATTAGTAACAGTCTCGTATATTTGTCTTTTTCTCAACAAAATCAGCTATCAATGATCTGATCTTCTTTAATAATATACAGAAGTTGTAAACTATTTGGTTTGAAGCGAGAAAAATAAACAACTTTGAACAGAGTCAAAGGGCACTTGCCGAGGTCAAGGTTAAATGCGGGTAAACTCGGCCCGATGACAACTCGGTCCGAGTCAAATCGGAGCGTCTATAAGTCAACTCGAACCGTCTATAAAGTCAATTCAGACCATTTTTACTGTCAAAAGGGGCATCGGAACTTTATTGGAGACGTTTTGACTTTTCGTCAAACAGTGTGTTTCGTTAAGTCATTGTATCTGATGTGACTCTATAAACGGTCCGAGTTGACTTGAATGGCGGGCCGAGGGCCGAGTTGTAAGGAATCCATGATATCTCGGCCTATAACAAAATCGGACTATAACAAACTCGGACTATAACAAACTCGGCCTCCCAAAATCGGACTATAACAAACTCGGACTATACCAAACTCGGACTACTATAAGAATATAAGTATAATGTTGATTGTTGCTGTCATTGGAAATTAATTTTCAATTCTTAATTTAAAATGAATTTTTATCTACAATTAATTAAATAATTTATTTTTGAACATTTTTGAAGGGGATAAAAAAAAAAAATACGTTAACAAGATATTATATATATATATGGAACGCATAAAGCACATTAATAGATAATCACAGTTTATCGGCGACAATGATAGATTATCGGTCGACCATTATAGATGTACGGCGTAAAGTATACTTTACGGTCGACCATCATAGATGGTCGAATTAATGTGACTCGCGCGCAGACAATGATAGTTACTTCTTTGATAATGCATTTACAGTCGACAAGGTGAATTGTTTCGACAATGATAGTTAACGTCGACCAAGTGAATTAAAATACGAGTCGTAAATCCGTAAATTATAAATAAAACCGGAAATACTTGTCGAATGTTAAATCAATTTTGATTGGCGGTCAACTTTTTTCTACTTTCGTTTTTAAACTTAGGATCATGATGATGAAGAAACGGTTTTGAAAAATGATACAATGACTTTAAAGGTGAGTGACAGTTGTTATTACTAACCTTATGTTATTTAAGGACATATTTACTGTTATTTGTAATACTTATATCTTGTAAGTTTTATAGATATATAGGTCTGAATCAAGCGATATAATTTCTAAGTCCGAGATTACGAACCCGGATTCACGTCCAACGACTGTTTTGCCAGACAAGCTGGGACCGGCTCTAGCAGTATTCCTGAAATAACTATAACCAGCATTTACCTTTTGAACCCATCATCCATAGGCATGGCATGTGCCTTAAAATAATAAAATTGAGTTTGTGTGTTGGGGAAGTGGGTTTTGAAGTTCAATAATCGATGTTGGCAATTTATACTAGTGATTTCCAAAATTAAGTAAACGGACAAACTGATCAGCATACTAGACATGTTAGGCATGAAACAGTTTTGTAAATAAATAAAATGCAGGAGAACATAGTCGTTTTTCTAGACCATGCAAATCCAGGTCTGTTCGCCTTATATACATGTTATAGTTCATGTAGATAGATACAGTAATTCATATTTTTAACTATTTGTTAGTATTTTGTAACATGAATTAGTATAGATATATGTATTTTAAAAGTTTCTCATAATTCTTTTAAATAAGAATGGCATAAAGATATTTAAGTGTTTTAATTATTTTGTATGTGGTGAGACTTTAATGAACAGAGGCGAATTTAGGGGGGGGGGGGGGTCTTTCTGAGAAAAAAGTTTGTTGCTTATATAGGGAATCACTGAAGCATGACTGGTACGGGCCCTCTTATACAATCAGTGGGCTTCCACTTATAAAAATTTCTGGATCTGCCACTGATGATATATTGAATTAAATTGTGTTTTAGACAGATATATATATTGGAAATAATAACATTATGTACCTTGATGTATGAAATATTGTAGCAATATTTACTAAAAAAATATATATCAATATCAAATAGAAATTAAAATATTCTGTGTAAAATAAAATGGGTTACAGATTGCTCTAAAAAAATATCACAAGAAAAAATGGGCATCACAGGAATAATCTAGAATGTGTCCATAGTTCACTGATGTACCACTTAATTTAGTTTAAACATATTTTATTGTCGAAAAACATGCACCACCTGCACTTGCATCTTCTATGTTCAGTGGATCAAACCTCTAATTTGTTATTTCTTTTTGGGTATCATCATGATCATGTAAAATAAGGTTAAAATCTTAACAAATAATATCAGTTACACTAATTATGATCATGATGATTGTGGCAAAGTTTGGTTTATTGAGGTCCAGTTGTTGAATTAAGAGTAGATGACTTTTCAAGTAGTTTACAAAAATTATCAACAAATTGCAAAAAATGGCTGTTAAGGACAATTATACCAATCAGATTTTGATTGATTAATAAGGTTATTTTGACTTATCTGCATATCTTGCTTTGCTCTTTATTATTGCTCTTTACAGCATATCTTCATCTTACAAGATTCAAGATTCAAGATTCTTTATTTCTTAAACACCATAAAGATACAATGTCATATAACATAACACAAACACACATGACAAGATGAGATGAAAATATCAAATAATACATGATAAACAGTATAGTAAAAAAAAGTGGTGATTAACCAGGAAGACTCACTTGAAAAGTTAAATTTGCACAGCTTTTTCAACTTATTTTTAATTTTTAACTGAAATAGTTTTTCAAATTTTAGTATGTTACATCTGTGCAAGAAAAAAGTATCCAAATATTGTGCTCGAAAATTTGCCAAAGAACTACACTGCAAAGTGTAATGAAATTCATCACCAATCTCGTTACAATGACATAAGTTACAATATCTAAGGTTTCGCTCAATCTTATTCCATCTACCAGTTTTGATGGGTAACTTATGGTTACCCGTACGAAATCTACAATATGTTATTCTATCTTTCAGATATTCCTCAAATTCAAAATTTTGTTTATACAATTTGTAGGCCAAACCTTTTGGCGAACAGTCAATATCAGCTCTCCATTTCTGTTGAAACTGATCAAATAACTTTTGTTTTAAACTTATACCCAACCACTTAGAATTAAAATTTCCGTGTGACAACCATATATTGCTGTATCCACATTTATCTAATATATCTTTAATGCATTTCAACCAATCTGACCTAAATTGGTTGTCCGAATTTTTTAAGAACACGTATTTGTATAGTATTTTAGCAATCCTGTTATCATCCCCATTAACCATTTTTGACCAAAAATTGACCATACGCAGCTGTATATATAAAGACATGGGATAAATACCAAGTTCACCATAAATCATAAAATTGGGTGTCGACTTCTTAAGGTTTAATAATAATTTACAAAATTTTAGGTGCACTTTTTTTATAATATCAGTATTACTGAAACCCCAAATCTCACACCCATACAGGAGAATTGGCTTCACAATTTAATCAAAAAGATCATATTGTGATTTCACTGACAAGTTGTGCAACCTCCCCTTTTTCAATAGTTCATACATTGCCTTATTTGCTTTTCTAACTAAAATCTTCTTAGCACTCATAAAGCTACCTGTTCTTGAAAAATTCAACCCAAGATATGTCAATTCATTGACTATCTCCAATGCATTTCCGTCATATATAAAGTTAATATTTTGGGGTAATCTACCACCAGAAAAAATTATAATCTTAGTTCTACTTGTGTTAACTTTTAATTTCCAGGTACTGCAATATTCAAAGAATATATCTAATTGCAACTGTAGATCCGATGCATTATCCGAAAATAACACTGTATCATCTGCGTATAATAACACAAACAGTTTTAAGTAGATATCAAACTCATTCTCTATTTCATCAGTAATACAATTTAAACCACATACATTTTTTTCTTCAATAAACTGTTGAAGGTCGTTCAAATACAATGAAAATAAATACATGATATCCAAAATGATTAACCAAAAAAATGCTGAACTTTGCACAGGGTGATACAACCCAGTGGGTTAACCCTGAACCAATTGGCCAAATTCTGACACATTTTATTTAGCTTGATACTGTCTGAATTTACATTGTTATTAAATTTTTGACATAATATAGGTTTCTTTCTGACACAAAATAAATGTGGTAAAACATTTTAAATGATGCATTTTATAATTTAAAACACAAAAGCAATGTTCAATTTTGAACCTATCTTAATATGGCCTAATTTGAAGAAATATGCAATAATTCAGTTTTTGATGAAATTAAACAAACTTTTATTTCGCACCTTTTGGACTTCGATCATGTCAGTGAAGATGAATCTAAAATTATGATCCAATATCTGAATAGATTAATACAAGATGCCCCCCCCCCCCAAAAAAAAAAATTAAAAAAATTAAAGCATTTAAATCAAGCCATTGAATTGGTTCATAAAAGATTTGTATTTTTCTCTATTTCAGATTTCTTGTTGAAGATTACAAAATTGGATGAAAATTGTTAAAAAAATGAATATAAAAAGGCTGTGTTACTAATGTCTACTTAAATGTGAAATAGCTTAACCATGTTAACATTACATTTCAAAATGCTCATATAAATTAAATTCACAAGTTGAATTAAACTAAAGGATTTAAGGCTATTTTTATATAATTTCCAATTTTTCACCAAGTGATATTTTCTTTATATTACTTTTAAATAGTCATTTTTAAAGTTAGGAAATTGTTCATATTCCAATCATGCAAAGGATATATATTTCTTGGCACATTACAGACATTTAAGTACCAAGCCACTTTGACATTTTGTTTTCTTTACAAATATTTGATTATTATAGATATTTATTGAATACATTTTAATTACAAAGTTGCTTCATACATAGTTAAAGAAAAAAGTGGGGGTTTTTGTTCAATGAAAAAATAATCTCATAACTGAATTATGGCTTTTTGTCCAATGACTTATTGTTCGTGACTTTTAGTCTTGTGACTTTCTGTCTAAACTATATTAAGGAATCAAATTTAGATATAAATAAATATATATATATATATATATATAAATATTTTATTTTGCTCGTTATATATCATTTCTATATTTTGACTAATTGAATAGAACATTTTAAAGACTCTTTCTTATGATATTGACTTCTTTTTTCTGAAACACTTGTACCTTATAAAAATTAGTATAAGTATAGTATGATTGCTACATGTGCTAGTGAGACAACTATACACAAAAGTTGAAAAGAAGTGGATATAAGCCTTGATTATTTAATTATGTTTTTTTTTCATTAGATAGTTAATTTAGAACATGTACATGATCTATATTGATATTTCTTTAAATTTGAGCCTTTTATGATTTTTGTTGATTTCTTATGCATTTTATATGAATAATGGTAAATAGTTTATGTAAACATTTTTCAAGATTTATTTACCTAATTGTCTATGGATTTCACATGACAAATTGTGACACTTGAACCTTTCCTCTCTTTTGGATATATCAATATACAAATTGACAAGTCTTTTGTTCTAATCAAAATTGTATTGTCTTAGATACCTGAAAAATAATCCCTCAACCCACCCCCAATACAAGAATGTCATAGTCAACAATACACAGGAAGGCACAAGTATGGCTTCACCTTAATATAAAAGGACAATGTTTTAATATTAGTCATTATTATTATTATCAACAAAGATTCAAGATGCAAAACAGTAAGTAAATCAATACTTTTTTTCAACATTTCAAGTCAAAGCCAAGGTATTATACACATGATGCATGTTATAATGAAAAATGGCATATTTTTTTTTTTAAGACTTAAATAAGTGTGTTTTTTTAATCTTACAGCAGTGAAGTTGTAACTTTATGTTCTTGTTTTCTTAAAAAAAGAAGAAATACATCAAATTTACAAAATTGACTGGATGTTTAATTTGCATGGACCAAAAAAGGTATAAAACTTTCTTATATTAACAGTGACCTATATATATTGAAGCTTAATATTTAACTTCAAGATCCAGCTCTTGACATGTCACTGAAAGAATCAGAACAAAAGTTTCATGGTATACCCAGGTTTTTTTCTCTCGTGATAATAGGCCAAAAAAAGGGGTTAAGACTTAAGATAATGGAAAATCATCCAACATTGGTTAATTTCAACTGAATGGAGAAATAATAAAGTTTTCCATCAATATTTTCCCTTCTTCATGTAATATAGTATAACATTCATGACAGTCATATAAACCCAAATCATATTAAGAAAAAAGTTCTAAAAAAAAATTCTTGAAATTTTTAGCTTTTCAGTACTGTAACATCCTTCACAATAGCAATAGTGACATATTATGTACTTTTTTTTTTTACCATTTCTAAGGTATTTGATTCTTACTGATTGAAATTGATACTTTGAATTTGGCTTTAATTAAAATAGTTAACTATGTTTGAATATATGTTTTTCCTCAATTTTAATATGGTAAAAATTAATTACATTAAAAATATAAAAATGTACAAATTTTATTGAAAACTTGTTAAAATATATGAAATTTTGTTTTATATTCCCTTACAAATAAGGTCAGCTTGAAAACAAAGCCCATAAGAGTTATCTTACAATTTCATATCTTATTCCAAATTTATTTGAAATAAAAGGCCATACTGTGTATTAAAAATTTGATAAATAGATTATTAATATTTATTAAAACAGTATTATAGGGTTATTGCATGAATATTGGGGAATATTGTGCCAAGTAGAATTTTATATTGCTCGAACTTGCAATTGCAAAATATGTTCTACGAGGAATAATATTCTCCAATATTCATGCAATAACCCTTTTATTGTATATATATATAGCAGTATAATATTTAAAAGTAAAAATTGGTTTAAACCAAGATTTTGGTGTTGATGACGTCATGAATTTTGAAATTTATTGCACTCACTAGATGATGGTTATACTTTCTTTGGGAAATATTATATTGCTATGCAATAATAGCAGTTATCATATAGATATATGCATTGCATTAATTAAAGTCATCAATTGAGCAACCAATCATGTGGTACCTACTTAAATATATGTCAGCTTTTGCTTTCATTTGCTGTATGAGCTTGTCTGTTATCCATCATGAATACGTTTTTTTTAAATTAGTTCAACTTATGAGCCATTTTTAACCAAATTTGACTATACTCATTATTGGGTTTTCAGATATGAATTTTAACTATTTTGACATGATTTTTAAAGCTTAAGTAATGATCTAGGTTAGCTTCCCAAAGTATGAATAAAATATTACTTATCTTGAATAAAAATCTTTGTTGGTTTATGGCTTTAATCATAAATGTTAGTATTTATAAAAGAAAATCTTCGATTCAGTAATACAAAATATTTTACAACCCCATCAAAATAGGCCTTTCTCACAAACACAATTTTTTATTTATTAGTCATTAAATTGAAATTGCAGTGGCAAATCCAGGGGGAGGGTTCCAGGGTTGGAAACCCCCCTTTATTAAGGATAATCAATATATTTGCTGGGGACATATAGTTGGACCCTGCCCCCCTCCTTTTGTCCTGGGTTGGGATTGCTGAATCCGCCCCAGAACTGCATATACAGCATTATTTTTTCAAAATATTCATATTTATTAACAAAAATAAAACTTAATTTAAAAAAAAAAATAGTCATCACATAGACTGATCCAGGGGGACCAGGGGGTCTGGGTCTGGTTGGAACCTGCCCCCTCCCCACCCTTTAATTGTGCATCTGTCATTATAGAATGTATTTGTAGGGTCTTCATTGCAGAGGGGCATTAATTAAAGGTTTATCCTTGTCTGTCTGCACTTCTGTCTGTATATACATCCTAAAGTTCCAATTCTCTTCCTTACTTAGTTGGCCTCAACCAAATGCTATGCAACTTTTACACTATGTATATAACCATAATGTACAGAACAATAACTTGTGTCTGTTCTCTTACTTCAGTTGCCTCAACCAACTGTTAAATGAGACTTAGATAATTATTATTTCCACAAAACTCAGATCAAGCACAAACTGGATAGCTTCTATTTCACGTTCTTTAATTATGTCCCTATATAACTTTATATTAAGTGCCATTGGGGGCATTATCTGTGTCCCAGGGACACATTCACCATTTATTATTTACATCATCAATCTTTTTAAAGGCCCCATTGTATCAGAGGGAACATTAAGTGTACCCATGTACTTATGTATGTACAAAGATAGTCCAGGCAATATATATAGCATAAATTTTACCCTAACCATGTAGAAATTGCAACAGAAGATATTTAAGTTTCAATCTTTAGCATTATATCATATATAATATAGAAAATATTAGTTCAACCAGGAACATATATATTAACAGATATACTGTTCCCAGGTTCAACCTAATTGAACTTGAGGCAGACTAAAAAATCTTTTTTTTTAAATTCCAATAGAGATTTGCATTGCAATGGGAGATAACTCAGAAAATGGCAGAAATATCAATAAAAATTGATACAAAATTATAACTCAACAGAATGTATTGATTCTTGATATTTTAACAAACAGCTCTAAAAGTGTTTTAATATCTTTTATCATGCTACAATCTAGATTTCATAATTCATTTAAAATGGACCATTTATTCGATTTTTCAGCATATCAAGGTAAAGAATATTTCAAATTTAATAAGACTTAACATGCTAAATTAGCAAATATTTTTCTTTTTTGTGGTTTGAATTTTTTTAAACAAGGTAGATGCTGAACAAATATAGTTAACAGATATGAACAATACCAAATATTCACATTATTTTTTCAAAATTGGTCCCAACGAAAGCAATAAAATTGCCATTTCTTTAATGAAAAAAGTACCTACCCCCCACCCCCCCCCCCCCCAAAAAAAAGCCCATTGATTCTAAGAAAATTGTGCATAGAAGACTAGGTTTTAGATAGTTCTATGCATTTGTTCAAGAATTGGAATAACATTATTTTTCACCGGTCACTCGTTTATTATGACTTTAAGGTGGTATGGGAGTCTAAAATAAAAATGATAGAATTTGTTCATACTTTACCAAAATGTAGTATCTATTGATATATGTTGAAAAATGTAATAAAAATGATAGGTCACCGTGCATTTTCTCAAGCTACAGGGCGTGACAAAATGAAACATTTTGTATGGATTATACAGGAAAAAACACAATTTTGTGATTAGAAACTAAACAAAATGATAGAATTGTTAAATACTTAAGGAAAAGATAGCTTTCATACAATGCTTTGAGAATATCAAAAGAAAAGATAGGGTCACCGTACGTTTTTTCCGGCTAAAATACAAAATAGGAAAATTCCATGTAGAATCCTTCAGAAAATGCACTGTTTTAGAGTTACCTCCCCTTAAAATGCCCATTTTTTCTTTCTTTCAAACAACCAAAAATATTTATTATTTGCAAATATATCAATATTAATAAGTTATATTCTTATAAATTGGTTCTTTTAAATGAAAATTCACATAAAATATCTGCATTTCTGCATCAAATTTTGCTAACTTGATAGAAAAGCTGGACCTTTGGTTCTCTGTTTTTAACAATCCAAGATGAAGGAAGACACCCATACCACCTTAAAGGTTCTAGAGTTATGAAAAATTGGTGAATGTCTTTTTTTCTTTTCTCTAACTTTAATTTGCCCATACCACATGGTATGATACTTATATGCAGTGCTTATTTCCACAAACAACAGATCAAATTTGAAATTTTGTGTTGTTACTTTTCTAGTAATGTCCCATTATAAATGAAAAAATTGGTAAATTTTCATTTGCATTTTCTATCTTCAGTTTGTCTCCACCAAATGTTATGAAACTTAAATACAATACTGTTTAACATAAATCACAGATCAAGTACAAATTTGAGTTGTGTCACTTTTATTGTCCCTTCCAGAGTAATGGACTTTTTAAACTCTTTGGGTGCTAATTATTACACAAATAATGGTATACCTGAACAGGGTATGTTGACATACCAAATATGAGCACCTGAAATCATGCAAAACAATACACGCTTTGATGGTTAAAACAAAATCAGAAAAAGATTTAAGTTTTTATAATCACAAACAAAAGGTTAATGACTATAAAAGGAAGGTTGTTTTGATTTTGGGAGTTTTGGTCCCAACAGTTTAGGAATAAAGGGCCCAAAGGGTCCAAAATAAAACTTGTTTGATTTTAACAAAAATGGTATATATGGGGTTCTTTAATATGCTGAATCTAATCATGTATTTAGATTTTTAATATTTTGGCCCCCTTATCAAATTGGTCAACATTGAGGTCTAAAGGGTCTAAATTTGAACATTATCTGATTTCATCAAAAATTGAATTTTGGGGTTCTATGATATGCTGAATCTAATTATGTATTTAGATTTTGGATATTGGACCCATAATAGGTAAATGTCTAATTTAATTTTTTTAAGTTAAGCTTAAGTTCTTAGACCACGTTCATTCTGTGTCAGAAATTATGTTGTGTCAACTATTTAATCACATTCCAAATTCAGAGCTGCATCAAGCTGCATCAAGCTGATAAATGTTGTGTCCATACTTGCCCTAACTGTTCCGGGTTTTACCTCTGCAGTCATATAAAGCTGCACCCTGCAGAGCATCTGGTTATAATCTGCAGTAAATCAGACAGATCAAATAATCTAAATTTTATATTTATTACGGTCATATATTGGTATCACATTGCCATCAATGTCCGTGTTGTCCGAAGACACTTACTTTTAGTACAATAACTTTAGTTTAAGATGTGGATCTCTATGAAATTTTTTAAAATACAAGGTTTGAAACTACGAAGAAAGTTTGATATTGGGGCTTATGTTCCAAACAGTTGAAGACTTTGTACTTTATGTAACATTATAGCCACTAGATTGACAACAACATTATGTAACATTGTAATATTTGTCTTGAAATTGTTTATTAATAAATATTGTTTAAACTTAACTAAACAGTTGAAGAATTTAGGGCTTAAAAAGGTATAAATAAGCATTTTTCTAGTTTCCAGACCATCACTTGTGTGTAAGTGTATGGATCTTTATGATACCTAAAAAGGGAGGTTTTCGTTTGATTTTGGGGATTATGGCCCCAACAGTTGAGGAATAAGGTGTCAAATCAATTCTTTTCTAATACTTTGTATAAATTGCTTATTTCTTGACCAATTTCAGTGGGTTTTTTTCTGGAACTTTTGCAGGTTCTTTCATATGCTGATTCTAAACATGTATTAAGATTTTTCGTTATAGGCCAAGCTTTTAAGTTGGTCCATATATGGGTCCAAAATATATTTAACTTTGTTTGATTTCAACAAAAATATATGGATTTCAATGACATGCTGAATCAAACCATGTGTGTAGATTTTTAATTTTTGTGATTCGTTATCACATTGAGGTCAAAAGTGCCAAAAATTATACTTTACTCATTGAACTTTATTTGATTTCATCAACAATTAAATTCTTGCATGGGGTTCTTTGATATGCTGAATCTAACCATATGTCTTTGAACTTAAAAGGTTAATGTCCAATTAAAAAAAATAGGTTCTTAAAACACATTCATTCTGTGTCAGAATTAATCCTATGCTGTGACAAATTCACAAACTGAATTCAGAGGTGTTAGGAATATTCGGAAATTTAAGTAAATATTGACCTTATTGAAAATGTTGAAAAAGGCAGAGTACCGGTATATTGTATTCTCTTGTACAGTTCTTTACTGAATTTAATATTTCAAAGGCTTACTTGTTGACTTTTAATTTGGGAGAATATTAGTTGCATTATTTCTTTAAATTCTAACTTAAAGAAAGAAACTTCACAGATTTTTAGTTCCAATATTAATCTTTGAGGTTGCACTTTGTAAGTTCAGCTGCTTTTGGAGGTATATGATATTCGTAGATATGTAAATTTGTTAATGTACTGGTTCCCAGATATGATCCTTGTATTTCTTCTCATAAAGACATATCTTGAGAATGTTATCAGTACACAAAAACTTGGTAGTGCC
The DNA here is from genome assembly GCF_963676685.1 of Mytilus edulis. Lineage (NCBI taxonomy): Eukaryota > Metazoa > Mollusca > Bivalvia > Mytilida > Mytilidae > Mytilus > Mytilus edulis. The sequence continues at coordinate 83,635,358 of NC_092344.1, read as the reverse complement.
TAAAGTTTTTTTTCTTATACAGGAGTTCCAAAAGTTTACGTAGGGGTACTATAGAATTTTAGAATAAGTTAAAAGTCTTAGAAGTTATGACAGGGCAAATAAACGTTGAAAATATTTTGCAAATTCCTATATTTTCACCTTTGAATAAAATAGTAGTGCATATTAACTTTGGTTTCTGGGATATATATATTTTCTCATTTATAACTAACTTCATGGTAAAAGTGTTAAACATTTTGCCACATATGGAGTTTCTTTGGAAAATTACGCTCTCTATATTTACAGAATTACAGTTCAATACCCATGACAAAATAGTATATACCTCACAGAACATAGTAGGTGACACATGTGGTTGAAAATATGTAAATGGGTTAAAAAAATATTCCTTTCAATATGAAATTAAATTAATCCTATATTTCATTGCAGTAAAAATATAGTCATGAAAATATATGTCTTGTGTGTTTCAAATCGTCATTCCTTTTTATTATCGCACTTATTGGCCCAACGTCTGTTGTCTTCAACTTGCACAATCTTCGCATGAAACTAATGGCCCAAATTTAACCAAACTTGGCCATAATCATCATTGTTGTATCTAAAATTGAGAATGGAAATGGGGAATGTGTCAAAGAGACAACATCCCCGACCATAGAAAAAACAACAGCAGAAGGTCACCAACAGATCTTCAATGTAGCAATAAATTCCCACACCCAGAGGCATCCTTCAGCTGGCCCCTAAACAAATATATACTAGTTCAGTGGTAATGAATGCCATACAAATTTCCAAATTGTACACAAGAAACTTAAATTAAAATAATACAAGACTATCAAAGCAGGGTTGGCAAAAACCCGGGTTTTATGAGTATTGCCCAGCCCAGTGGGAAATACTGGGAACACCCGGGTTTTACTGGGTTTTAGTGGGTAATACTGGGCAATACAGGGTAATATGAAATACTGGTCAGAATTTTATAGAGAATTCAGTGATCAAACACAAATGTTATACAATCAAGATATATAAATAACCTTATTTGTTTGTCTGGATTGGTAAAACTGTAAATATAAAGCAAAAATTGTTTTTTTTAAATAAATATAACTCCTTTTAAGGATTAACACTTACATGTAAGAAAAATTATATTTAAATAATGTCTATATGTAATGTCCCTAAGCAAGTAATTATTCAGATTAGAATGCTGATTTGTTTATGTAACAATAATCAGGCCTTACAATTCTATAAGTGTTAATGGCATGACCCCATAGGTTGTTTATTTAGCAATATGAATGTAAAACATTTGAAATTTACAATGCACTAATATATTGCAATGTTTTTTTCCTTTCAAAGTATGGATTAATATTGAAACAATGCTTGGTGAATTAACAAGGTTTCCTTAAATGTGCAAATCTTGTATTCTGTCTACATAGAAAGGAATGAAATTGAATTTTTCTTTATTTTAGAAATGACTGTCAATGGTTATCTGTATAAAAGTATATATTTAGCTGTAATACTATGAAACTACACCAAGATTTTACTATTTTGTGATAAAATAAGCTAAAAAAATCATATTGCCCAGTAATGCCCAGTATTCCCATTTCTGAGAGTATTGCCCAGCCCGGGAAAACCCGTGTTTTCCCACCCGTGAATTCCCAGGCGGGTAATACTTTGCCAACCCTGTATCAAAGGCCAGAGGCTCCTGACTTGGGACAGGTGCATAATGAGGCGAGGTAAACATGTTTGTGAGATCTCAACCGTCCCTTATACCTCTAGCCAGTGTAGAAAAGTCATTAAACGCATAACAATATGCACATTAAAAAATCTAGTATAATAAAATATGTGTTCATTGCCCTGGCCAACCATCCAAGATGGCTGCAATAGCTAAAAATAGAACATAGTTGGTAAAATATAGATTTTTGTTTTTATCTTTGAAACCAAATCATTTATGGCAAATCTGACAAAGTCAATTTGTTTATCAGGTCAATTTCTATCTGCCCTGAACATCTCAAATGAAACAGACTACCGGTTGTTGGGTTACTGCCCCTGATTTTTAATTTTAAGGAAATTTTGCAGATTTTGGTTATAATCTTGAATATTATTATAGATAGAGATAAACTGTAAACAGCAATAATGTTCAGAAAAGTAAGATCTACAAATAAATTAACATGACCAAGAGGAATATTGCCTGTCATGAGGGTTGCTGGTATAAATCATTTTTTTATTCAATATAGGATTTCGCAACTTTATCTTATACTTAATAGAAAAATGAAATAAAAAAATGGGGTCACCGTTCATTTATGCTCACAATCTGCCTTCGAAAGAAGCATTCATTTTACTAAATGTCCTTTTTATATGAACGCAAAAATTTTAATTTTTTGGTCGTATATTGGTACATGTATTACGTTGGCGTCGTCGTCGTCATCGTCGTCCGAATACTTTTGGTTTTCGCACTATAACTTTAGTTTAAGTAAATAGAAATCTATGAAATTTTGAAGCAAGGTTTTTGACCATAAAAGGAAGGTTGGGATTGATTTTGTAAGTTTTGGTCCCAACAGTTTAGGAATTAGGGGCCCAAAAGGGCCCAAATAAGCATTTTCTTGGTTTTCGCACTATAACTTTAGTTAAAGTAAATAGAAATCTATGAAATTTTGACACAATGTTTATGACCACAAAAAGCAGGTTGGGATTGATTTTGGGAGTTTTGGTTTTAACTGTTTAGGAATTAGGGGCCAAAAAAGGGCCCAAATAAGCATTATTCTTGGGTTTTGCACAATTTCTTTAGTATAAGAGAATAGAAATCAATGAAATTTAAACACGATGTTTATGAACACAAAAGGAAGGTTGGGATTGATTTTGGGAGTTGAGATCCAAACATTTTAGGATTTAGGGGCCAAAAAGGGGCCCAAGTAAGCATTTTTCTTGGTTTTCGCACCATAACTTAATTTAGTATAAGTAAATAGAAATCTTTGAAATTTAGTCACCAGGTTTATGACCATAAAAGGAAGGTTGGGATTGATTTTGGGAGTTTTGGTCCCAACAGTTTGGGAATAAGAGGCCCAAAGGGTCAAAAACTAAACTTTGTTTGATTTCATCATAATTGGGGTTCTTTGATATGCCAAATCTAACTGTGTATGTAGATTCTTAATTTTTGGTCCTGTTTTCAAATTGGTCTACATTAAGGTCCAAAGGCTCTAAAATTAAACTTAGTTTGATTTTAACAAAAATTGAATCCTTGGGGTTCTTTGATATGCTGAATCTAAAAATGAACTTAGATTTTTTTATTATTGACCAAGTTTTTAAGTTGGTCCAAATCACAGTCCAAAATTAAACTTTGTATGATTTCATCAAAAATTGAATAATTAGGGTTCTTTGATATGCCAAATCTAACTGTGTATGTAGATTCTTAATTTTTGGTCTCGTTCATAATTGGTCTACATTAAGGTCCAAAGGGTCCAAAATTAAACTAAGTTTGATTTTAACAAAAATTAAATTCTTATGCTGATCTAAACATGTACTTAGATTTTTATACGACCGCAAAATTTGAAAAAAATTTCGTCGTATATTGCTATCACTTTGGCGTCGTCGTCGTCGTCATCTTTGTCGTCGTCGTCCGAATACATTTAGTTTTCGCACTCTAACTTTAGTAAAAGTGAATGGAAATCTATGAAATTTTAACACAAGGTTAATGACCACAAAAGAACGGTTGGGATTGATTTTGGGAGTTTAGGTCCCAACAGTTTAGGAATTAGGGGCCAAAAAGGGACCCAAATAAGCATTTTTCTTGGTTTTCGCACCATAACGTTAGTATAAGTAAATAGAAATCTATGAAATTTAAACACAAGGTTTATGACCATAAAAGGAAGGTTGGGTTTGATTTTGGTAGTTTTGGTCCCAACAGTTTAGGAATAAGGGGCCCAAAGGGTCCAAAATTGAACTTTGTGTGATTTCATCAAAAATTGAATAATTGGGGTTCTTTGATATGCCGATTCTAACTATGTATGTATATTCTTAATTTTTGGTCCCGTTTTCAAATTGGTCTACATTAAGGTCCAAAGGGTCCAAAATTAAACTTAGTTTGATTTTAACAAAAATTGAATCTTTGGGGTTCTTTGATATGCTGAATTTAAAAATGTACTTAGATTTTTAATTATTGGCCTAGTTTTCAAGTTGGTCCAAATGAGGGTCCAAAATTAAACTTTGTTTGATTTCATCAAAAATTGAATAAATGGGGTTCTTTGATATACCAAATCTAACTGTGTATGTAGATTCTTCATTTTTGGTCCTGTTTTCAAATTGGTCTACACTAAAGTCCAAAGGGTCCAAAATTAAACTTAGTCTGATTTTAACAAAAATTGAAATCTTGGGGTTCTTTGATATGCTGAATCCAAAAATGTACTTAGATTTTTTATTATGGGCCCAGTTTTCAAGTTGGTCCAAATCAGGATCTAAAATTATTATATTAAGTATTGTGCAATAGCAAGTCTTTTCAATTGCACAGTATTGCGCAATGGCAAGAAATATCTAATTGCACAATATTGTGAAATAGCAATTTTTTTTTTTAATTGGAGTTATCTTTCTTTGTCCAAAATCAACTTAAATCTTTGTTATATACAATATACAATGTATATTCACTTTTACTACCAACTGATTAATTAAAAATTGTCATGAATCCATCCTTTGTTTAATATGCACATAGACCAAACTTAGCGACACATGCAGGCTCTTTAGAGCTGCTAGTTTGTTTTAATCTCCAACTCGACGTACTTTGCATTTAACATCTTTCTTTTTTGAAGTGTCAACAAAATGTGTAGACATCTTGATCATATATATATATATAGTTATTATATAGCATTTATGCCATAGCACATGCAGAATTGTAACAAATATTTTAATTAGTTCTCAAGCGATATAGTCATTTTGTGCTGAGGCAGTATATCAATTGTATTCAATATATACTAAGTACTTGTAATAGTAAATTAAATGATGTCTTTCTTTTTTTTAGTTCAATACTCAGATGATGACTTCCAAGATACAATACCACAAATAGTCATTCAAGACAGACTGCAGGCAGCTCTTGCTAGTGTGCACACACTTAGAGATTATACAAGACCACACAAAAGACAAAAGACAAAACAGAAACCAGGACCTAAAGCCAAGATTGTAAGGATGAAGTTCTACATGCTACCAGATGGTTGTGACCTACCTAAACTATCAAGAAAAGACCCAGTGATCCAAAGACACCAGAGTATTGGTTATGGTACGTATACTGACATTTGTTACCATTTGACAAGAATAAAAAATATGTCAGAAATTGTTTTATACTAAATTACTAGAATTTGTTACAAAATAATAAGCTATATAAATTTATATTTTATAAATAAAGGAACTAAAAAAGCAGATTAAATTAAGGACTAAACTGCACAACTTAACCAAAGATAATCTTCAACTTTCACCTTAATTGAAGATTTAATTTGTTTATTTTACCCAATGCGGAAAGGAGTGGTAAAATACAAATATAAAGGCCCAACAAGTATTAAATGAAAACAAATCTACAGCTGCCATGATGAATTATTTTGTTTCCAATAGGACAAATTCAGTAATTTTGTTATCTGTGAAAGCTCAATACATACAATACTGTTTTGCTGTTCAATTTTACCCAATTTTGATATTATAAGTAATATTTATATCATTCAATGATTATTATTTTTTAATCCTTTTTCGCTTATATATTTTCTTCAAATGTTATTTAATTCGTTCTGAAGCATAAGAAGCTTTAAAATGCTCCTTATTTACATTCGTTAATTATCTTGTATCTGAATCTTGGTCTACATAAACTGGGGGTTTTTATGTCGAAAATTGAGAATATCTGGCAGTTAATAAATAAGTTGGTTGTAACAAGAACAGTCAATTTTGTGCATTACTGTAATTTTTCTAAAAGTAGATATGTTGTGATTATACTGGTTGACAATAATAGCTCGTCATATTATAATTGATTGTAACTTAAGATTATGTTTTATAGGGTACCCCTTAACCCATTATGAAGACTTCAAAGGAAAGAGCATGCCAATTCAACTAGATTTAAGCCAAGGGGACTTCAAAGAGAAGATCCGCAGCCTGTACACAAGACTAGCCAACAAAGACTTTGAAATCTTCACTGTTAGTCAGCAAAGAGAGTTAGCAGCAGCTCCCTTCAACCCACCATTTTATAAAGAACAGAAGTACCAAGGAACCGTCATTATTAAGATTCTGGTTTGTATTTTTTCAATATTAATTATTTTTCTCAATACTGGGTACCCATATTATAAAGGCAGAATTTTTCAGAAGAATGAGATAAATTAATCTGGTTTAAGTGCCCTTGATTGACATATTTTTCTAGAATCTGTCTGCTTTTGTTTATCTTCAAAATCATTCCTTTAATTTTTTTCTGTTAGTTGGATTTAACCTGACTTATAATTAGCATAAAAATGAACTGCTGTGGTTTTAATTATAAATTAAAAAAAAAAATCATAAATTATTTGCTATTTTAAAGGTATGGTGTAAATACATCATTTTAGATACAGAAATATTATAACAATCAAACTTTTAAAATTATAAACTCTAACACAGCTGTAATGAAAATTGGAATTCAACATCTTATTTCAACATTATTCAACCCTTGTTCAATATAACTTTTATTTAACTACGGAGGGAACCACCATTTTGAATTGTTTGAATCAACAAATGTTCAATTTCTACACTTCACAAGTAAAACTGCCTTTGTGACCATCAAATCTACAATTGACAGTGGCAACTCTCCAACTACAGTTCTGTTATTCCTTAAATGTTAAATTATGATATTCTGAACAAATGACCTTTTTCATAAATCTTGTCTGCAAATGAACTCACATCACAATGATATCTATTTTCATTTTTATTTGGACAAGTAGAAAACTTAAGCTGACAAAAATAGTCTTTTGCCAATATTAATCTGCTGTTTCCATTTTACCACTTTATCAAACACTTAATTAGTTTATAAGTTCATGTAATAACCACATTGATTGTCATGTTTGGTATGATCCTGTCATTTTTCTTAATATATACCTCTTATTATAAATAACAAAATATTGAAAATCTTTAATTCTTACAGGATGTAGTTGTTCAACCTCAAGTCCCTATTGATACAGAAACAGACATGACAGCAGACAGCATGAATTCTCTACCAGACTTACCTCCTATTCAAGTATGTAATTAAGCTGACTTCTGTTTCAAATATTGTTTCATGAGGGTGGTAAAGGGTTATTTTCCCTCAACCTTTTTGGCCTTTTTATTTCACATGTTTGTGTTTTGCCGTTTATTTCTCATGTTCTCCTTTATAGACATAGGAAGATGTTGTATGAGTGCCAAAGAGACAACTCTCTATCCAAATAAAAATTTAAAAAAGTAAACCATTAATGGTCATGGTACAGCCTTCAACACAGAGTTTGAACAACAAGCTATAAAGGGTCCCAAAAATTACAAGTGTAAAACCATTCAACCGGAAAACCAAAGGTCTAACCTATATAAAAAGGCTAGAAACATGTATAAATTACATAAACAAAAGACAAGTGTTTCTCGTTCAGATAATCTTAATTTCCCGTGCTTGTCCCGCATTTTCCATATTTAGGGCCAACTTTTACCACCCTCTAACATTAGTCATCAGAGTCTAAAAATATGCAAGACTACTTCACACATTATTTAAAATATTAGATTTATCATGTGTGAAAAAGTAAAATTATTTTAAAACATTTTTTTTCATTTAAAATTGCAAAAAAGGTCTTCCTTGTCAATTTTGATTATGATGCTTGAGCAAGCATTTATACAAACAAAGACAGCAATCCAATCGGCAATCAAAACTTTATACTACTAGCCTTGGGAAAATAGCTCTACAATTTTTATACGACCGCAAAATTTGAACACGATGTTTATGAACACAAAAGTAAGGTTGGGATTGATTTTGGGAGTTTAGGTCCCAACAGTTTAGGAATAAGGGGCCAAAAAGGGACCCAAATAAGCATTTTTCTTGGTTTTTGCACCATAACGTTAGTATAAGTAAATAGAAACCTATGAAATTTAAACACAAGGTTTATGACCATAAAAGGAAGGTTTGTATTGATTTTGGGAGTTTTGGTCCCAACAGTTTAGGAATAAGGGGCCCATAAATAAAAAGAAAATTTCTTCAAACATTTTTTTGAGAGGATTTATATTCAACAGCATAGTGAATTGCTCTAAGAGAAAACAAAAAATTAAAGTTCATTAGAACACATTCATTCTGTGTCAGAAACCTATGCTGTGTCAACTATTTAATCACAATCCAAATTTAGAGCTGAATCCAGCTTGAATGTTGTGTCCATACTTGTCCCAACCGATCAGGGTTCAACCTCTGCGGTCGTATAAAGCTACGCCCTGCGGGGCATCTGGTTCTTTAATGTCTTGCTCAAATCAAGATTTGCTGTAATCTAAATTCATCTGGTTAAATGATTTCAAAATTATTTGTAATGAGCAATAAAAGTGGTCTTCACAAAGAAAAGTTTGAAAATTTAATGATTACCTTATTGTATATTATGTATGTTTTATATGATTTGAAATTTTATTTTACAGAGAAACAACCCAAACCCAAGAACTCCACGTGCCTCCACACAAGCAACTGCAACAACACCAGCAGCCACAGTGACAACTGCTAACCAGACACAATCTGGAATCAATTTGGTAATTAGCAAATTTAACTGGATATATAATGTATGAAAAAACAGAGGTTAACAGTTCCCTTTGAGCAGAAAGTGCAATATTTAAAGACTATATATGTCAAACATTTTTTTGGACATTTTCTTTTTCTTTTTCCTAGAATGGAAAATTATCAACTTCACATTGTTAATGCGTTTGGGATGTGACAGAAAAAAGAGACATTTTTATTAGTTTGAATATGTGAAAACAAGTTGATCTTGTTATTAACACAAATCATTTTATTTGCCTGACAAGGCCCTATGCACAACACCTGTTTTTATTTATTTTTTAACTTTATATATATGTCATGTAAAAGACTGGCTTGAAAAATATAATGGGTCTTAGTGAACATCATTTGTGTGTTATGGGGCATTGTCACTTCTGTTCCAATGTTGTAAGAAAAATAATTAAACAAAAAATTGCTATATTGCACAAATTTATTGTCAAAATAAATTCTCATAATTGACAATCAGCACTGCTGTCAATTAGGGATTGTGATTAAGTACTTAATACCAAAACAAACTTTATTTCGATTTTATCCTGCACAATGACGATCACTAAGTTGCTTGGTGAATGGTAATATAATAGTGCACGGATACTGGCGATCCCCTCTTTCTGAAAGTTGTCTATTCATTTAGTATCACTTAACTCAACATGTTTGAATATATTGGTTTTCTTGAGTTGTTAATATCAGAAATAAATAAATAATGTAATTTAACAATTATCTATTTTCCAAGAAATTTTTTATAACAATGCTTATTTGATATGACATAGGAAATATATTGATTTTGTATTATTCAAGTGTTATGGACATGGTTTTTATCATAATTTTTTTTTGCAGAACACAGTACAGAATAGACCAAGAACTCCACAAAGTTTAACTTCTACTCCTTCAGCTTCATCAGTGTTACCAGATGAATGGATTTCATCTGGCACACCATTGGTAATTATTTTTTTTTACAATATGTTTAGATGCAAATCCCTCCCCCCTCTCCCACAGGAACTGGTTGTTAAGGTTTACCCATGTCCTTCTGTCTGTACAGCTGTACATCCAAAAATTGTTTCTGTTCCTTTACTTTAGTTAGCCTCAACCAAATATTAGGAATTTTATGCAAAATCCTTATTTCCAGAAAACATAGATTAGGTTCAAATTTTGATAATGTCTTTTCTTGTTCATGAGTTATGCCCATTTGTTAAGACAAATTGATGAATTCATCGTTTCCTATTTCTAAATGTTAATTGCATTATTCAAATGATATGAAGAATGCTAATTACCACAAAACACAGACCAAATTTAAATTTGATTGGTTTCTCTGTATTTGTCTTGAGTTATGACCCTAATATACAAACAATAAAGGCCTCATATGTGCCATTATTTGGACACATTCTCCATTTGCTTTAAAACAGCAATTTGAAAATTGTTTCTGCTGTTTCAGATAATTATAAGCTTTGATTAGTTTTATTTTTATATATTACTTTGAATAATACAAAGTCCATGATATTCTTTCATTATATGATGTTGGCATATATATTCTGAATATCAAATCTATGTTGAAATATGGAAACAATCCAATTGAGAAATTGATGAATTTTGACCTTAAAATTGTTCATTTGGAAACTGCATTTCATGTCATATGAATGGACATATAGGGATCTGAGTTGTCATTTTCTCAACAATAAAATATAGCACACTCTTTATATTTGGCTCAAAGCTTTATCCAGCTTTGCTTTACTGTGTAAAGTGATTTCATTGCCTTCACTTATCATCTTTAGTGTTACTTATTGTTGGGGTGAAAAAGGGTTTGCATCATACCCAAAATCTTACTTTCCAATGCTAAATAGTGCAAGATGATTTATTTGACATTAAAGATCTGTGTTGATTTGAATTTGGCATGTTCCTTTAAGTTCACTAAAACTTAATTAAAAGTATTAAATTCCTTATACATGTTAGAAACTCATTTTCAGATCTCAGCAAATCCCCGGTCAAGACTTATCATGGAGCAGGATATAGATTTTGCCGCTTCCCTTGCTATAGACAGAGAAAAGGTAAGTTATCTATATTGCCAATGTATGTAAAAAATCTGATTTTTAAAGTTATATCTGCCATCACATCAGTAATTTCAGGGATCTCCATGGCCTGTTTAACGATGGAGCCCCGCCATCGTTCAAATGACTTGCGCCATCGTCAAATGACTCGCGCCATCGTTAAATTGTCTTGCGCCATCGTTAAATTGTCTTCCGCCATCGTTCAAAACTTCATCGTTTTTTGTAGCCCGACGCCATTTTTTTATCAATTATAATCAAATGCATGTAATTGCATAACCCTTAGGCTTTTTATGTTATAATCCAATACAGTTCTAACGCCTGAGGGATATCCGGATTAAGATCGCTAATTACTTGTACCTGAGCTTGTACAGGTAGATCAACAAACCAGACAGGAGAATACTATCTGAGGATAGACGATCCATTTGTCGAAGTAATCAACTAAGTTTCAGCAAATGATTATGATCATTTAGATTAAATAAATAAATTAATAAATTAATCCAGTTACAAAGAAAACAGTTTAACAAGTCGAACACATGCTTTATTTTGACTTATGCAATCAGCATCCCCCTTTTTTAAGAAGTACAAAACAAGACGCAAAACAGTAAATATTATTTCATCGCAAATAACTCGAGTACTGCTGTAACGATAATTTAGAATTACTTTAAAAGTTTAAAAGTAAAAACTTAAATATTTCCTGTAAAGAAATATCGTATCTAAATTCCGAATTCATTTCGTATATTACAATCAAATTGATACATCCGCGTTTCCGGCTTCTATTCAGACTCGAAAGATGCATGTTGCACAGCATCAATTTTTCCAGATAAAGTCATTAAAAACCTTTTCATTTGTCAACGTTTGCTTTACAAATCTCTTTAACCTTTTACATAACTCGTACGAATTGTTTTGTTGTAGCTGCAAATCAGCCATACCGGTAATGGGCTCTGAATTTGACAGTGTCCACGAAAAATAAGCTCCACATCAGATGATTTTTAACCCCCATAACAATTACCAAAAATAAAAGAAATCTGCATGGGGACCTTCATGACAGCTTTTGGTCATTCTCGAACTAAGGGGGGACCATGAAGACTTGGCATTTGAATGGTTAAAAACGGCAATAAATGAAAATACTGATACTTCTAATTCTATAATGAAAATTCAAATAAATATAATTTAAATAAGCAATGAATTAGCATGTTCACCATTCCTTGTATGGAGGGATAAAATACTTCCGATCGCGCTACACTGTACAGCGTAGACAAGGTTTGTAATGGTGAAAGTTCCTCCATGGTTCAATTTTCATCCATGGAGATCCCTGAATTTATCATTAGGATAGTTAAAAGGATATGGGTATCTTAAGAGTAGTTTGTGACTTTGATGCTTTTAAAGAATTTTAGGAGCTTTAGTAGTTCATGTAGTTGCCTTGTTTGGTAAATCTTTTTTGGGGAGGGACTGTTGTTAAACGAATGTCAGTTACTCACACTTAAATTTCAAACTCCTGGTCTATTTGTCTGTTAGGTCACCAGTTATCTAACAGTTATCTTGGCTTAGATTTAGCTTAGCACAACATTGTACGCAGTATTGTTAAGTTATGTTATACATATTATTGAATGATAACAAACTTATATGATATCTCGAAAATTGAACTCAGAAATACATATAAAAACCATTAAATAGGTACATGATACAAAATGAACTTATTGACCTTTTTTACTAATTTCTTCACAATTTTAAAGTTCTCATTGATTTTTAGCTTTCTTACCTTAAAATTACCAGTCATTTGAAGATGGTTACAACCCTATGTATTTATGTCCAGAATATTTTCATAATTTTTTTGTATTTTCTCTATAGGAAGACTCCAGACAACAAGCAAGAGTACGCAGAATTTTACAAAGGACAGAAAGACAGCGTCTGAGGGATACAAGGAAGGAAGAACTGGAGAAGGTATGTTCCTCCTTTTCTTAAATACCAAATGTTTAATAACTGGTTATGTAGTCAAAATATTTCAATGTAATGGTTTCTTTTCCTTTCTGAAAAGCTTTACAAGTATTGGTAGGAGGTTATTTGCTAATATGTACCGTTAGATAACCATATACTAGACTAAGTATGATTTGGGACAAGAATGTCACTTTGATCATGGAAATCTTGTCATTCCCTTTTCGAAAATCTATGTAAGCTATGGAAATAGAATTATTATCCTTGTCATATCTTTTAAGATGTTCTTAATAATGTCAAAGAAATAATACATTTACATATACATTAGTAGGTTCACAAATATATATCTGGCAGAAAAGTAGTTTCATTTATCAAACATTACATGACTGCCCAAATTGTTGTAAATCTGCCTTTTCGTTTAGTGTAGCTGAATGCACATCTGACATTAATATCAAATTTCTTAGAGCCAACACTTTATCAATTCTATGCTTACATTAAGATTTTAATTAAGATGATTTGGTGATTTTTTTACAAAAAATGTTGTTTTTGTCCTATTCTAGATGTCATTGTCAGTGTTTTAAAAAATAATGTTCTATTTCACTTTCTGTCACTCACTTAGACAACAGCATCAAAGCTTGTTGAACCGAATTTTGGATACCAAATAATATTTCATTTTCATGAAAGTGATTTAAATGTAAATAATATTATTTGTAGATTCATCTTGAGGTTATAGAGGAAATTTCCCAGTTGAGACAACAGTCAACAGTTGATGACCTTGTTACTATTGTGCTAGTTCTCCCAGATCAGAAAGAAATCAGAAAAACAGTTTCAAAGCAGACAAAATCTGAGGTACTATTTCTAAATATATAATGGTAGCCTTTTATAAATATTAAATTTTTGGCTATGTGTAGCCATGTCTCAAAAAGTTAATAGGTTGGGTGATCTTGATTGCTAGTGAAACAATTACAAAAACAAAATGTTGAAATTTAGGCAAATATAGGTAATAAACATAACACTACTGTGTAGTAATTCTATAAAATGATCATCATTGAAGAACAAAATCGAATGCAGATGTCTGGTTTTAGTATAGGTGTACTTAGAATGCAAAATTATTGTATAATATTAAATACATCTTCTATAACAATAATACAAACAAAATCTAAATAATTATTCTTTATAATTAATCCCCAAAAAATATACAATAAGAATCATGAATAGCTTTTGGTTTTGTTACATGATAACATATATATAAATGGTAAAAAATGGCAAGGAAGATTATTGAACTAACTTATCTTAATGCTAGCACAGGATGAATTCTTTTACAAACGACCAACAGTTGCAGTAGCATCTTTAGACATGCTGTTTCCTCTTTGCTAATTATAGATTTGTATACACCTGCCATATCAAAGAGAATTTAAGTGTTTGTTACCCTTGTCTTTTTACAGCTTTAGAGTTATGCCCTTTTACAAATGGAATAATTTGTTAATTTTTCGTTTCTGTTCTCTTACATAAGTTTGCCCCTACTCAATGTTATGAAACTTATAAACAATGCTTATTAACATCAATTACTAATTTGATAAAGTCCCTTTTACAGTTCTTGAGTTGTGTTCCTATATTATGCAAGCCTGGGTATCTTCTGCCTCCCATGAACACACTCCCCATTTATTTTCTAGATGTTAAGAATTCAGCTCCCCTAAACACATATAACAGGTGTTTTCTTCATTCAGTTGGTCTTTAACTAGATTTTTTGGCATAAAGTTAATTTTTCAATATGTAGGATTCAAAATTATACTAAGGTATTATTTTATTTTCAGACTCTACATCTTTATGTTGAAGCAACAACAGAGATAGTGTCAGCAAAATTGATTTATTGTGGTCAGGTGCTAGGAAGACAACAACAACCACTTGCTAGTTTTGGCATCACTGGTAGCTGTCGTATGAATGTAGAAGAAGCAGTTTTAGAGGTAATTGATATGTTACTTATGAAGACTGAGGTCGGGCAACTGTGATCTGACAATATTTACATTCACTTTTTCCTGGATTTTCCCCAAATTTTCATGTTAAAAAATTATGTCTCTAAAATAAAAATGAGGGAAACTATTAAAAGTTATATGATTCGCTATTGACCCCCTATGGATCCAAAGAGTGCTAGTAAAATGCGTTGGGGTGAAGCCAGAGGCTGAAACCCCATTGGTTTTTGGAAAGTTTGCTATAGCTTGCTATAGCAATAAACTTTCTTAAGGCATCAACCTATTTTTGTATAGGGCAACAAAACAAATTCAATGAAATAAAGTGGGAGTCCCTTTGGGTCAGCCCCACCCCCTCATGTATGAGAACTTGTAAACGGTCGAGATCCCCACCCCTAAACCATATTTATTTTTGTATAGGGCAACAAAACAAATCAAATGAAATAAAGTGGGTGTCCCTTTGGGTCAGCCCAACCCCCTCATGTCTAAGAACTTGTAAACGGTCGAGATCCCCACCCCTAATCCATATATATTTTTGTATAGGGCAACAAAACAAAACCAATGAAATATAGTGGGAGTACCTCTGAGTCATCCCCAACCCCTCATGTTTTGAGATCTCAAACCCTTAATCATAAATATTCTTGTATTGGACAATGAAACGAATAAAGTAAAATATAATTAAGTCCCTCTGTGTAACCCCACCCCATCCTGTTTTGAGAACTTGTAAACAGTCAAGATCCACCCCCTTTTCGAAAACTTGAAAACTGTTGAAATCCCCACACTGAAACAACATATATTCTTGTACGGCATAATAAAAAAAATCAGATGAAATAAAAGGCTAGTCCCCTAGGGCCACTCTTACCTTACCTCCTGTCTATTTGAGAACTTGTAAACTGTCTAGATCCCCACCCCCAAATCATGAATATCACTTTACTAGACCAGACCAATTTGTATTGGACTTTGCTTAATGTCAGGCGACCCGTGGGAATGACTAATTTTGAGAGCTTTATTTGGGAGACTTCGTAGCAGCACACTATATATTTGAAATATTACAATCTACCGTTGCAAACTTTCCACAGGTGCTATCCAGCACTTTGATTATTCACCCTCTATGAACCGTAGGGGGTCAGTAGCTAGCTAACCTTATAACAAATTTATTGCACACTGGACTCGTTCTACTGAACAACACAGCAACATTAATAGATGATGTCCCTATTAACAGTAGACGTGATGTCATGAAACCCCTATGAATCTATAAAGGTCATCAAGTGACTGCTTTAAACCAATCAAAACGTGATAATTTACCAGCGGTGCAATAATTTAGAATAGTTAACCAAGAAATTGACACATAAAAATAGGGAGATGTGGTATAATTGCCTTTAAACCAGCTATCCACCAAATTTCAATTGAAGTGAATGTAAGCAATTCTTTGCGACACTATGGCCTTCGACAATGAGAAAAACACTACCATACTGTATGAATTGGCTCTAAAAGTCCTTGAATTTTACCACATTTGTGCAGTAGTATATTTATACAACAGACCAAAACCAGAAAAAAACATATTTTAGTAATTATACTTTCAGAAACCTTAATTTTGATTGTTTGGACAACAACTCTTCAGGTTATACAAAACTGAGTTTTATCATTGCAATGTTGAGAAATTAATGCTTGTTTTTGCCTGCATGGTTAAAGTAGTACTGCAACTGACATCGAAAAAGACGCTTAGTTAACGAGTTTAATGGTCCGGAATAACACACGGCTGCAAATTGTTTTAAATGATAGAATAATATCTATATTTTAATTTCCATCGGGTCGTAAAAAGTTTCTATGGTCACATTTTTGTCTTTTATCCCTTTAATGGGGGTACCCCTCAATTTACGGTTTTGGGTAGTTACCTTAAAATCCAAAAATATATTTTTTGGTTAAATTTCCCGCTATTTTCGTAACTATTTTCTATGCACATATCATCAAGGATCATCGGAATGATGAAGACATAAATATAATACCATCTCCAAGTAAAACTTTCAAACTTAAAGTTGACTGTTTTTTTAGATAGAAATTTAACGAGTTTTTCTTTGAAAACGAGAAAACATATGATTTAAAATCAGTATTTGACATTTGAGAGGACAAAACATATTATTGCGATACTGCATGCAAATTTTGTTGGGCAAATTCCAAACAATTTTGTCAAAAACTCAAAAATAAAAACATCATTTGTACCTTTTTTAATTACGGAAATTTCCTATCCGTCAATCAGCTCCACCATTTATTTTTTCCTTCACAATCAATTTGATAGTTTCGATGTGATTATGTAGATTCTGTAGGAGAAGTTAGTTTATTTTTGAGTGATTTGAATATGTATAGTAGTTCTTTCGTGTATTTTTTGTAAATAAGTTATATTTTTGTTAATAAAATTTTGACTTTATATAAAAGTTAACCAAATCCTTCGGATAAGACGTTTTTCCGGATAATGACTATAGTTGACATTGTGTGAAAAAACATTGTATGTCAATGTTTACCCTCAGACCAATTTAAAATATGCATGCAAGTGGTCGGGGGAAAAGTACCATTGAAGTTTCGCAGAGATTTGGTGTGTGACAAGGTGATGCTAAAACCAACTTCTCTTGATATTCTGCTTTCCGTGGGCGAATCATCAGTGATGTTATGAGACTTGCACCAGAAGGCAAAATTGGTGCGTCTTTAAATTAGATTGATTGATTGATTGTTGGTTGCTTAACGTCCAGTGGCAAATATTTCATGCATGTTCAGGACGAGAACAAGTTAACAACAAAAACAATAGATAGGTTTTGTCATAATAGAGGCCATTCGGGGTGATGATCGGGAAAATTTAGACTGCCACTGGAAAAGGATGGTATATTGGATTGGGACAGAAATTTTCCATTGCATCATGCCACCTACGGACCCATCAAAGAGTTGATGCAAGGGTCTTTAACGTGCAAAGAACGTGACACTCCCTTTTTACGAGGCATCGGATTTAACGTCCCCATTTTGACCGGACGTGACTGCGAACTTGATACATCACGCACAGCCAAACGGACCGGCCCCACTTCGTTTTACTGCCGGTCGGGAGAAGACCAAGTGACCATATTTCGTTTCCCTAGTCACCCTTGGGGAACTTAAAATTAGAAAACATCAGAAATCCATATATGTGATCAAACTGATCGACATGTATCCTCACAACCTGACACTTTTATACGATCTCGCGCTCAGTTTCTTCTTGTAGTTTGGATATGAAAACAGGGTTTTTGTGTAAAAGAAAAGCCTTTAAAAAAAAATGAAAACTACACAAAACTGAGTCCTCTAAACGTGTTGACAGTCTTTTAAGTTGTGCTTATTAATGTAAGTAATCATTTATCCATGCATAACCAAGTACTTATTGAAGTCAACACCTGTGCAATTAAGTAAAACAGTTACTGAAAAATTAAAATTTGAACTTGTTGTCAGTTCATTAATAACGATTGTTAGTGATGTGATTTGTTCTTCCGTAAGAAAAAGCCTTTCTCATGTAGCACATTCTCTATATATACCGATCAATTTTACCCAAGATTGTCTCTGATGCTTACCAAACAACTGCCAAACTCCAGAACTAACTAGATATTGTGACACCTTACAATTCAGACACAGTGGGGCCAAGGGATATTAAATATAGAGTTTAGCTCTGAACTCAATTTAGGGGATGCCATATCTGCTGAAGGAAAATTGAAGTCTACATTTTGTATGTTAAGACTTTCAGAATTACACCAAGGTGTGTCTGAAAATATCAAGGATACATAAAAAGAAGAACAATTACTTCACCCTGCCACCAGTGCTCTTATGAGCTATGTCCTCGTTTTGGTATTTCTATGGAAATGATGCCCGCATAGCTTGTTAATAGATATAGGAAGATGTGGTATGAGTGCCAATGATACAACACACCATCCAAGTCACAATTTATAAAAGTAAACCATTATAGGTCACGGTCCGGTCTTCAACACGGAGCCTAGGTTCAAAAGTTCATTTGTTAGTTTTAATAAAATTGATGAAAAATAACACAAAGGCGTTTCTGAACCGTATATTGTCCCTAAAGATAACAAAAATTCGTAAATGTATGGTTATTACTAAATCAATCGTTTCTGTAGCAACATTCGCCCCATTACATTTGGAGTTGGCAGCGCAGATACATCATGCATATGCATATGAGAATATGGGTCACGAACATTGATCAAAACTTTGTACTCACATATCTTTTGTGTTTCCTATGCAAAGGTAAGACTATATCTGACGAGTTTGACCGAATCATGACGGTATTTACGCTCCAGATAGCATTTGTACTCAAAAACTGTGTTTGCTTTGAACAAACTCTGTCCTGCGCCGAACTATATCTATATCACTAATGGAAAGCTGAATACTAAAATTTATGATAAAAGGGATGATTTTTCATTTCCTATCGTTAATTATCCGTTTTTAGGTGGTGACGTTCCCTTGTCACCATCTTACGGTGTTTATATATCTCAACTTGTACGATTCGCTCGTGTATGTAACAATGTTTTAGATTTTAACGAGAGAAATTTATGTATTACTGAAAAATTATTACACCAGGGTTTTCGATATCACAAACTAGTCAAAACATTTACTAAATTCTATCATCGGTATAAAGACATTATTCGTAAATATAGCTCAACATGCAGACTTTTAATACGTTCAGGTATTTCACATCCAATTTTTTATGGTAATATTCTTTATAAAGCACAAAGGTGTCAGTATTCACCTCAGAAACTTACAAAACCTTTGAATAGACTTATTAAGAAGGGATATAATTACGATACTGTTGTCAAGTCATTAAAGATTGCATATTTTGGCGTTAATATTGAGTCATTGATAAGGTCTTTGCATCGGAACTAAACACATTTATTCTAAAAACAGTTGTTGGCATGACACGCGTTATGTTCTTCTCATATATGTTATGATGGTATGATACTAAACCCCTAACGGGAAGGATTGTGCCTGATGTTCATATGATGAAATCATAATCTTTCAGTCAGTTTAGTTGAAGTCTGGAGCTGGCATGTCAGTTAACTGCTAGTAGTCTGTTGTTATTTATGTATTATTGTCATTTTGTTTATTTTCTTTGGTTACAACTTCTGACATCAGACTCGGATTTCTCTTGAACTGAATTTTAATGTGCGTATTGTTATGCGTTTACTTTACTACATTGGTTAGAGGTATAGGGGGAGGGTTGAGATCTCACAAACATGTTTAACCCCGCCGCATTTTTGCGCCTGTCCCAAGTCAGGAGCCTCTGGCCTTTGTTAGTCTTGTATTATTTTAATTTTAGTTTCTTGTGTACAATTTGGAAATTAGTATGGCGTTCATTATCACTGGACTAGTATATATTTGTTTAGGGGCCAGCTGAAGGACGCCTCCGGGTGCGGGAATTTCTCGCTACATTGAAGACCTGTTGGTGACCCTCTGCTATTGTTTTTTATTTGGGCGGGTTGTTGTCTCTTTGACACATTCCCAATTTCCATTCTCAATTTTATTGTTCTTATAAAAAAGGGAAGTGTCTTGTAATGCTAATACGCGTACTGAATCCGCATATGATGACTACGAGATTGATTCATGTCGCTATTTTATGAATACTTGAGCTATTGTCTGTCGCTTTTAAAAGTTATAAAAGGATCATGACTGATTTTGAATTACAACATTAGAAAATTGGCATTGCATTGTATAATTTTTCATCCTTCCCTTAAAAATATAATGAGTTAACTTTTTACCAGGATTATCCCACTAAAAAAATGTTTATGCACCAAACTGACTTTGTTTTACACTCATTTTTTTAAAACCTCGCATTCGCCTCGGGTGACTATAGTATATTTTGTGTTATAACTGCTATGTCCAGATTTTGCAAATACACAATATGTATTTATCTATAACAGATACTAATTTTCACAAAATACACAACCTTTAAGATGCAAAATTAAAAACACTGTTTCAGCGCTTGAATTTTGTTTTTTTCAAAGATAGACAAAATATTGAAATAATTTGATAAACTGGTGTTTTATACTTTAGAAAATAATTCTGTAATATACTATAGTGAAATACTTTATACACAATATGAAAGTTTATGGATGTGAAAAGGTCAAGGCCACTTCTTCTTTTGCTATGTCTTAAATGGAAAAAAATCAGAAGGTTCCAAATCAACGCCATTTTGTAATGGCAGCTCTTCATATAAGTAGTCAAATTTGTCGTTTTAACATCGTTTATAGCATATGCTTATGATTGAAACGTTTTTGTAGCATTCTATTGAATAAATATCAAAATATTTCTCCTTTTTGTCCTTGTGGTTGAAATATTGATATTTTTAGGTCTGACCTTTGACCTCAATTTCACAAAATTGTGACCACTCTGGATTTTTACGACCCGACTTTTCTTATTGTACACGTTTTCCTCTTTCCATCGATATATAATTTAGGTGTGTGTTCTTCCGGACCATTAAAGTTTAAAAAAATGAACTCTGGTTGCAGTACTAAAGATAAAAACAAGCCTAAGAGACTAACTATCATCAAAATTTTATTCACTGTACATACACAAATGTATTTGTAAAACCTGACTTGTAGGAATGATTTCATATTTTGATAAGCAAGCTATATTATATACATTTTAAATTTGTAAGTTTATAATACAGTCACTTCCTGTTGGTGGATGTTAAAGTACAAAAAAAAGCATTGAACCATAATAAATCAATAGACCACTATATCATAAAACTGAAATATATATTTTCCTGGTTGTAACTTTTTAATTGCTTTCTTTCAGGAATCAGATGAAAGTGACTTTGATGAGGTACTAGAAGCTGAGCCAGTGAAAACTTTGCACATTTCTGGTGAGATTTTATTTATATTGTTAAGAAATTCTTCTACTTGTGTGTTTTTTTTCCAATTTCAAAAATCTTGCCTCTTGTAGAAAAGGACAAAGCTACTCCAATTCAAAATGTTTATTAGTTAAACATGTATTTAGAGTGGGTTGGGAAACAAGTTATTGCATCTTTTATCTCTATCCACTTTGTGGGTATGAGTGCTGCCTTGTAGTGGCATTACCCTGCTCTTTTTCTAAATCTACAAAGGTTTCATTTATGTAAAAGAGATATTGCTCTCTCTCTTAATTGGCCTGTTAATTATTGTCCCCTTTTTACAGACTATCATTGTTTCGCAAGACCATACTTGCAAATGGTGTTAAGAGAGCCCCTGAAATTTTCTCTGCAGTATGGGAATCAAACAGGAAGTTTTGTGTTCATTGGCCCAGCTCCCTATATAGGGAATCATTGAAGCGTGACTGGAGCCCCCATTTAGAAAAAGTTCTGGATCCGCCACTGTTAGCTTAGTTTAAACATATTTATCTATAGTGGATTAGGAAAACAAGTTTTGCAACTAATATTAATCACTTTCCACTTTGCGGGTGCGAGTTCTGCCTTGTAGTGGCATTAGCCTACTTGTTTTCGAAATCTACAATGACCAATGGAATTTATTACTGAAGAGTAATCAATTTCGGGTGGTTCCTTTTTATCCATTAAGAGAAGCTTATTCTTAATCGATATGAAATAAAAATTGATATGTGGTTCAAACTTAATGAGAATAAAAGAATTCTACTTCTAACTGTGTTTGGATTTCATGTCATTCTAAAAAAGAACTTATTTTGTGTGAAATTTACATTAACATTTACTTTTTCAAAGATAAGTAAGTAGATGTGATATGATTGTCAATGAGACATTTTAATCTGTAAAAAGAAATGGAGCCAAGCAAAAGATCTTTTTGTGTCTGGATGATTTATTAGTTTAAAAAATAAATAAAACCTTTTCACTTTAAATAATATATTTTCTTAACCTTTCAGATATTGCTGACTTAGAGGAGAGAAGAAAAAGAGTGCAGTCCGCTCTACTACCTTCAAAGAAAGTTACCGTAAAGCGAGAAAACATAGTTGAAGATCTAATGGACCAATACAGATTACATCCCGACACAGTCCACCACCGCCTGGAGGTTGTTTTTGAAGGAGAGGAGGCTGCCTTAGATGTGCAAGGTGTTACAAGGGAGATGTTCTCGTGCTTCTTCTATGCCATGATTGTCAAATTCTTTTTTGGACACTGCCACAAAATTCCAACAATGGATCATCGTCATTTATTTAATGGGACTTATGAGGTAATTGGTAAGATCATCAGCCATGCCTTCATCTTATGCAACTATATTCCTACAACTTTATCCCCTGTTGTCTATATCTTGGCAGGTACAGGTTGTGTTTCTGATGCACTTTTATTAACATCCTTCATGCAACATGTAAATGAAGCAGAAAAAAACTTGATTAAACATTTAATGTCAGCAAATAACTTTGTTAATATGCAAGAGAAACTTTTCAACCTAGTGTCATCTCATGGTGGGCGGGAGCTGCCAACAACAGCCAACTTTAAAAGGGTCATAACAGACATTGCAAGAACAACACTGATTGCTGCTCCACTTTATCCAATTTCTTGCATAAAGAAAGGTATGGACTGCTATCCATTACTGTGGCAGGGTGCATCAGAAACAGTAGTTGTGAATTTATTAGAGCAATACCATCCAACTGCAGATAAAATCATTAACAAAATACATTACAACCATTCAGAAGAACCGACACTAAACCTACTCGAGGAACGTTCCAAAAATTATTTTGAACATTATATAATGCAATTAAATAAATCGCAGATTAATGCACTTTTGAGATTCTGGACCTCAGCTGATATCCTATGTATTGAGCAGTTGGAGGTTTCCTTTAATTCAACAGAAGGACTGCAAAGAAGACCAATAGCAAACACCTGTGCAGCAACCTTACAAATAAGTAGACTTTACTTCTCAAATGAAGACTTATCTCAAGAATTTGACATTTATCTGAGTGATTCATCCTCTAAGGTTTTCGATTCAGTGTAAAATTAACGTTTGATTTCATTGAAAATATCTGTATTTTCATGCATTATTGTATTGTGAAAAAGGTATTAGTTATAAACAGTACTGTAAGGTTGGGGAATGTATATATATATAGAAAGAAATAAGAATTAAATTGTGCAGGGTATTTTTATTAAATACAAAATTTATTCATAGAAGTTTGACAAATATTTTATACTGATTTTTACAAATATGGCAGTAATCCACTTTTCAATTATTATCAGTCAAATTTAAGTTTTTACCAAGTATAAGGGGAGAGCATTAACTAATACATAAATTTCTAGGTCATTTTGGTACCAAGGTTTGAAATGATGATAATTATCCAGTAAATTTATTTATTAATATGTAAAGCACTTGAAGTAAAAAAGAGTTAATTTTTTTTTTACATTTGTTGTACAGGCATGACATATGTCTCACGGCAGGGAATGGGTGTAGTTTTTTTTATATCTCTTCATATCAATTTTTCTCCTGGAAAACTAATCTTTTATTGCTTTTTATACCAAATATTTTTAATATATTTAATGGTTATATTCTGCTGGACACCATTGTTTGTAAATATTAAGATGGTTGTGATGATCTATGTTTTATGTAGTTTTTTTTCTATGTACTTGCAAACACTGAGTGGTGTCCAATGTATGATTGCATATTTCAAATTATTTTTATTGATTTTCAAGATGATTTCAATTATATGTTTCTCAATTTTGTAATTGTGTGTAATTTTGGCTTTCCAGAAATGAAAAGTAACTATTGGATTAATGTGTCACCTGACACTTATGATTTTTATTTATAAACTTGCAAGCATAAATTGATGGCAGATAGCCCAACGTTCACTATCCATAAAATTATAAACAAAGCAGTAAAATAAGCTTAAGGTGAGCATAAGGATAAATAATTGAATATTAGTAGCAGTCTTTCTGTACAGTGAGAGCCATCTCCCAACACATTGGACACCACAAATAAAATTTAAACTGAGTGTATATTTCTTATGCACTATGATATTTTGTACTGTATGCAAGTATTAGAATTGTCAGTATTTATTATATCAAATATATTCAAACAGTTCAGCAAATAAAACTTTTAACATTGAAATGAAATTCTTTTTTTTATTTATTTTGAATACAACAAGTAATAGGCGTTTACACTGGTACCTGAACAAGAGAAGGCTCGTTCAAAATTAAAAAGTATGGAAAGCCATTAGTAACACATATAGGACAGTTAGTTGAGCAACAAACAAATACAAGGAAAGCCATTTAGTACACATAAACTAATCAAAAAATCACAGAATTGACATAAACTAATCAAACAGAGAAACTATATATTAAACACCATGACTGACATAGTTTTACACATATGCATGCCCAGGGAAGCAAAAAATGCTTTTTATGAGTGTTCTCGTGTTAGCAGAAAATGCATTTTATGAGTGTTCTCATGAAGGCAGAAAATGCATTTTATGAGTGTTCTCATGAAGGCAGAAAACGCATTTTATGAGTGTTCTCGTGTAAGCAGAAAATGCATTTTATGAGTGTTCTCGTGTAAGCAGAAAATGCATTTTATGAGTGTTCTCGTGTAAACTGCCCAGTATAGGACATGAAACTTTCGGGATAGCTTACAGTATTATACATCTTAATTATACAAGAGTGCACACGCTGAAATGTCTCGCCTTCTTTACTTATCATTGGAATTATGTTGATAGACCTAAATATCAAGCTTTTATACTACGACTAACGCAAATTAAGAAATTATTGTGAGGTTTTTATTATTGCAGAAAATGAAAATGACACAAGAATTTAAACACGCATTTTCAAATATTTTATATGAATTAAACAGGATTTTTCTCCAAATCATATAAAAAAAAAACATCGCATTGAAGTCTCAAATAAAAAAAATCACAATTAGAAAATCACGCAACAATTTCATAATTGACAAAATCACATAAATTCAAGGTCTGATGAACCACGCCTGACAGAGATGTACACCTTAAAATTCCTCCACACAACAAATGTAGTTGACCTATTGCTTCTAGTTTAAAATAAAAATGAGACCAAAAGCACAAAAAACTTACCACTTAGCAATGAGGTCAAGGTCAAATAAAACCTGCATGAGTGACATGTTCACCATAACAATTTTCAAACACCAAATAAAGTTGACCTTTGGCATATATATAGTATTTGATAAAAAAACATTCCATACACCAAATATAGTAGACATTGCATACACCACTGTGTAACACCACTAGCTCAAGCCCTACTCAAAAGCACATACCAAGGAAGTAGTACACATTTAACACAAAATAGTGACTACACATGAATGTAGCTATCTAAATATGTAGAATATATATATATGTATATGTATTTTTGGTATCAAATGAAAGCTGAATGACTGGTGATCAGTGTAGAACAGTTGATGACCTATAATTTTGGATAATTGAAAAAATGCACCAAATTTAAATAGAGGGTACATTTTGCCTGTTTGTTGGATCTGAAGTACCTGTTTTGGTACATCTGAAGTTCTGTTAACTAACCAAGTTTTCTCTTATATGCCATTAACAGTATGTAGATATTTTCAGTGCAAGACACCATAAAGTGTAGCTTTGACATGCAGTGAATGTCACTTTATTGGAATTTAAAATGAAACATCTGTGTCTGCTTGAAATTAAGGATTTGACATTAGAAAGCCATAAATTAGTGGTGTACTTTCTACAGAATAAGAAAAACAGTCCAAAACACAAAAACTTAACTTTAACCACTGTACCATAAATATGAGGTCAAGCTCAGATGACAATTGTCAGTTGGACATCAACACCTGAGGGTCCTTCTATACACTGAATATACTAGACCTATTACTATATGCTTATAGTATCTTAAATACGGACTTTACCACCAAAACTTAACCTTGTTCACTGAGAGGTACTAGTCAAGTTCAAATTAAAACTATGTGATAGGTAAGAGGACCTTGCAAGGTACACACATGCCAAATACTATTATTCATGATGAGAGAGAAATTAACATTCCCCCAAAAAATCAACCCTTTATTTCAAGTAGTCACTCAACCATGAATATGAGGTCAAGGACAATTGACATGTGACAAATAGAAACTATATAACATAAGGCATCATTATACTTAGTATGAAGCATCCAGGTCTTCCACCTTCTAAATTATAAAGCTTTAAGAATCAAGCTAACAAAGGTGCTGCTGGACCAGTATCCCTATGTCGAGCTTTCTGTGACAACAGTTGTAGGCTCAACAATTGCCAGTTTTAACCTACTTTTTACTGAAGAAAAAAAAAACATGTCTGTACCAGTACCACGACAGCAATATGACATGTGTTTTCTTGTTCTTCTGTTATTTCATGTATTGAAGCATTTGGTTTTTAGCCAGTCACGAGTGGCATGTATGCGTTGTGGTTGGTCAAGTCTTATTCACAGATGCTGTATGTTTATATTTGTAATTAGTTGTATCAATGTTTGTATGATGGACTTGTTTGCTGGCAAGGTTGATAATTCTGACATTGACATACTTTCTATGTTTCATTAGTTAACATCATGTCTTCCTTATTAGGTCTCTTATATAATTACAAAATGTAGATACAAACATGAACTGAATATATTGGTGTATGCAATAATTGTAATGTACAAATAAGAAGACACTCAATATAATAAATCATAATTTTTATTAAAGGATCAAACAATTTGGCATTATCATCCTTTGCCGAATCATAAATGAGGTTATTGACACTAGAAATATACACCCAAATCACAATTGCAAAAGTACATTTTGATATTACTAAAATTGGACATTGAACATCACTAAATATAAATCACAAGATGATAATGGAGTCAATATTTAATTTTTGTTAATGAAACTAGCAACTAAAAACATAAATATACTGAAGAAACAAATTGAGGAAGATTTATTTTAAATTACATGTACAACTATGTGAGAGATAAAAACATGTATAATAATAAATACCTTGCTGAAAGATCTATAGCACAAGGTTTGTATTGTACTTGAAAAAGAGTAATTTAAAAAACATATTGATTTAATTTTTTTTAAATAAATGAAAAATGGTAATTAAGATATAAATGTGATAAATTTTCCTAAATGTTCTGAGAAAAATAAAATATAATTATATAAATTTAAGACATGAAAATATTCGCCTCAAAAATAGATGCTTTCATGCTCTTACATCAAAACTTTTTTACAACTTTTATTAAACTAAAATACACATGTTTTCACTCCTCCATTATTTTAAATCAAGATACATGTAGCATCTTTTTGTTCATAGGGAAACATGCAGTAAATGAAGGGCAGTATAAATAAATCGATTGAAATATGATAATTGATACATCTTAGAAAAGTATTTACATAAAACTGGCAAGAGTCAAAAGATAATAGAGACAACTTAATACCTGAAAATGTAATGCCTTGTTTAAACATTTTCATACAAATCCAAATATTTCACTCAAATAGCATTTTCTATTACATGTTTAATGCTTAATGTTTCTATTTTATCATGTTAATACCACTCTACTTAACAAAAATAAAATGAAATTTTCTACAGTGTATTATGAAATCCTAAAAGTAATAACACAAGGCCATGAAGGCAGTCATGACAAAAAATTTCATCTCTTATTGAACATGCCCAAAGGGTAAAAGGGTATATAACATGTCATGCAATATTTCAATGTACATTAAATGATATTCAATTGGTTTGATTACTGACAAGCTGCAAAACTTCCCCATATATATCCATACCATGTGATAGGGAATGGCGTTTGAGATCTATACTTTGGTGAAGATTTGCTAAACTTTCTACAGAGAATGGACATGGATCTCTTGGATGTAAATATTGTTCGTCCTGAAAGTCAATGTTTAGGTTCTGCATGGTTTGCTGGATTCTTTCTTGTGGAGGTTGTTCAATGTTACGGACCCCTGTGTGTTTTTCTGGATCACTTAGTAGTAAAGATTGAAACCACATCATGTTAGGTGACTGGTTGTGTTCAGTCCTCACTTTATGATTGTTATGAGTTTCTGTCCATTCTCTCAGTGCCAAATCAATTCGTGGCAGGAAAACATAATGAAGGATCCATCTATGTACATTGTTAGTTATATTTAACAGTTTGTGCTCCTCCATCAAACAGAACAGTTTGTAGTATGTGTCAAGGACTTTGCAAAACACATCCCTCCATTGTCTCTCGATCCGCTGGTTATGGACAGATGGACCAGTGATGAAACTACCCCTTTCTTCTCCATTCACAGCAATCATAAATCGGCCAATGTCAACATATTCTGTTCCATGGTCTGCTCTTACTCTGCTTGGTAAACCAAACTGGTTCACACCTTGTACAAAAAAACATGCTGCAGCCTTGGCTGTGTTGAATGTCGAAGCTCGTAGAAAAGGCATCAGTCTGGAATGACCATCAATTCCACCATGAACTACAATTCCCCATCTACAATGATGAAAAGAAAAGATTTTATAGTCTTTATTATAAACCATGATAAACTAAAATTAAATAAACAAGAAGTAATTGTAACAGGATGCTGTTACTAAGTCAAACAAAGCACCCATAATTAGCCATTCCCATGGTCCCATATTTTATTAGATTTGTTTTATTATCTCATACATACAAGAATATATAAGGTATAGAGGTAGAGATCTCTTCGATTTACAAGTTCTCTAACAGAAGAGTGTGGGGTGACTCCATAGACTCCCCCTATATTTGGTTTGATTTGTCTTATTGTCCCATACAAGAATACATATGGTTTAGGGGTGGGGATCTCGACCATTTACAAGTTTTCAAACAAGAGGGGGTGGGGTGAACACAAGGGACTTTCCTTTTTTTTAATTTGATTTGTTTTATTGTCCCATGCAAGAATATGTATGGTTTAGGGGTGGCGATCTCAATCATTTACAAGTTCTCAAACAAGAGGGGGTGGGGATGACCCCCAAGGGACTTCCCTTTTATTTCATTTGATTTGTTTATTTGTCCCATACAATAATATATATATGGTTTAGGGGTGGGGATCTGGACAGTTTACAAGTTTTTAAACAAGAGGGTTGGGGTGAACCCCAGAGACTTTCCTTTGTTTTCCTTTGATTTGTTTAAATTTCCATTGCAAGAATATATATGGTTGAGGGGTGGGGATCTTGACTGTTTACAAGTTCTCAAATAAGAGTGGGTGGGGTTGACCCCTAGGGACTTCCCATTTCTTTCATTTGATTTGTTGTATTGTCCTGTGCAAGAATATATATGGTTTAGGAGCGAGGATATTGATCGTTTACAAGTTTTCAAACAAGAGGGGTGGGGGTGACCCCCAGGGACTTACCTTTTATTTAATTTGATTTGTTTTATTGTCCTATGTATAAGAATATATAAATGGTTTAGGGGTGGGGATATGTATAGTTTACAAGATATTAGCACATTCTCAAATTGAAGGGAGTGGGGGTGACCCCCAGGGACTCACCCTCTATTTCATTTGATTTGTTTTATTGTCCTGTGATCTTTTCTGAAGACTGTATGTGTTTACCACTTACAGTTTTTAAGATAGTCATTTGAAATTTTGTTTTAAATAAAATCCCATCTATAGGGTTCTATAATAAAACCCTCCCCTCTTTTTGCCCCTCAAAATACCCCTTAACAGACCCCAATGCACAAACAAAAGATTGATGACTCCCCTAGACATGTTAGTCTAACATATTATATAATCCTAAGAAAATCTGACAAGCCTTTTCGGAGATCCACAGTGGAAGAGTTCATTTTAAAAGTGGTGGAAGAGGAAATCCAAGTTGAGCTGTGAGAAATAGCTTGCTTATGACCAGAGAAATCATGATTACATAAGATTACTTTTCTTTAGAATAATCATGATAACTTTAGATTACTTATGATTATAACATTGTACTGATTTAATACTCATGATTCCATTGTAATATTGAAGAATTTCTTATAAACTTCGTATTCTAATCTTACGAAACTAAGATCTAATTTATTTTCGTGATTTTTTTATTAATTTCCTTTAAAAATCAAATTTCATGCAATCAGCGCTAGCCTTGTATTGTACAAATAACAGGCACCCAAATTAATTTTTGCTACTGGTACAAATAAAGTCTCCTGTTACCCTGCTTCCATGTTGAGCAAGTGGTAATGGGCCGTTCCAGTAAATGTCTGTTTAAGGGGGATTGATGGTCCTTTCTGAGGGGTGTGAAATTATACATCTTAGGGAGTGAAATTTTGGGGTTTTTCATCTGACACATACACTTATAAAAACTTCCGAGGGTCTTGTAGCAGTAAATAATTAAATCTTGGGGGTTACAAAAATGCCTATGTCAGATCTTATGAGTGCGTTAAATTTGGAATGTGGGCAGTTGCATACATTTACATGTATCATGCATTATCTAGAGATGTCCTGTTTGGTACAATCCTTGCAGTAATCAATTCTGATAGGTCTTTTTCCCCATGAAAGCCCATCCACCCAATATGAACATAAACTCTTCTTCTGATAGGTCATAATTTATAGATCTGATACATGTAGGTAGTTTTTCATGATGTTTTTTTCTGATACGTATAAAACAAAATCTCCCAACCTATCCCCACCTGTCAGAAATTAACTGGAATGGCCTAATGTGGATATTTCTATTTCTGTACAGGTTCATTTTGGATCCCTCTTTGCAGTCCAGGTTTACACTATGTTGATTTATTTAAAGAATTAGAGAGCATGATTTTGATTTTAATCACTAAAGCTTCAAATGTTAGGAGTAAATTTCTGGATAAAAACAATATATATGTACATTTTTAAAATGTATTCGTACTCAGGGACTCAAATATCTGTCTGAATATTTATTCATCAGGTTAGGGGGAGGAGTGGGATCTCTAAAAAATGTTCTGCCTGTATGTATGTGACTCCCCCAAATAGGAGCCTAGAGTTCGATCCCACAAAAAAACTTAGGACTAAGATTGGTCTTAAGTCATGAACAAGTCATACTTTTTGTGTGAAATGACTCTAGATATTCAGTGGTCGTCTTTTGTTGGTGTATTACCTATTTTTTTCTATTCATTTTTTTGTTCAGTAATTAATCTGTCATTTTTCTCGTTTAAATTGTTTTACATTCATGACATTCATCATTTTGAGGACTGGTATAGCTGACTATGCAGTTAGGGCAATGCACATTGTTGAAGGTTGTGAGGAAACCTATAATTGTTACTTTCTTTGTCATTTATTCAATAATAATGTTGGATTAGTACACCATTTGAGAAACATAACTGGATAAGCATGATAAGAGAAAGATATCAATTTGAGTCTAAAACATATACCTCCAGAACAATTAAAACACATGTATCATGTTGACTATCTTTTAAGTAATCTTACCTGCCCAAAGAATGATGGGTATCAAGATGCCAAATAGAATTTGCTGTGGGAACTTTATACTGTCTACGCTGAATAGTACATGACCACCTTTTTGCCGCACCTGCTGAATCTACTCTAGTTAACACTGCTCGGCACCTGTCACGTTGTATGGAAATGCCTTGGGTTTTCAGATAAGAATGGACCTCCATGGCACCTATGAATACAAAAGAAAACAAATTTTATTTTCCATGGAAAAATAGCAAGCTTGTGCAATAGAGTTTTTCATATCTCATATTATAGGTTAAATAAATGTTAATCATCATTTTTATCTATATAAAAATGAGCTTTTAAGGATCCATTCCATCAATCAAATGGTTTAACATTTGTTTCAATTTCAATCAATATTTTGACCTCTATTTCCTTTTAATAATCAAAATTCCCAATGCATGCACTTGTTACACATCTCAAGCTTAGGGGTTAAATAAGGTTGAATTCTTCACTGGTAAGTGGATAATTCATCAGCTATATTTCTTAGCTATTTTGACAATACTGAACCAAATTGGCTGTAAAAATTGAAATCTTATTACCATATATCATGTATATATGATAACATCTTCATGTCCTTCATTTATGACTATCATGATTATATATATTTTAATCAAATAAAGCACAATCATAGTTTATAATTTTTGATGTCATGTAGCTCAGTTTTAGATTTTTCATATTTCACCAAAGTACATCCTTTCAAACAAAATATATACATGATATATAGAATTTTTGTGACAAATATATTAATTAACCTTTTGGAAAGTATGTGAAACGCATGTTTAACTTATTGTCAGGCTTCAAACTTTTAGAAGTGTTTTAAAAAATATTAAAAACAGTCACAGACACATGGCACATGACAGAGTTGGATATATTTTAAAAATACTGAAAATATATGCTTTTTGGCAAGAAGAAAATAATAACCTTTAAAACAAACCTGCATTTGGATGTTCTCTGTTGTATTCTGCCACTTTCTCTTCCAGTTGATCATCAGTAATGGTACTATATGATGACCTTACTTGAAGATCATGCTCCTTCAATAGCTTGTACAGTGTGTTTGGATGAATTTTTCCGCCAAGCAAACCATCTTCTGCAATCTTCTTCACTGTAAATCCCAAAGACATCAATTGCTGAAGCTTATTTACATCAATATCTAACTGGTGTCTTCCTTTTCCATGAGGGTTTGGATTTGTCTGGTCTGAAGAAAATAAAATTTTATTTGTACATGTACATTTATATTATGTAAGCGATACTTAAATTGAAAACCAAATATATATAGGGTAATGAAAGAATATATATACATATATATATATATAAGTGTGCAGACATACACCATGTCCTTCAAAGTTTTTGACCTTGACCTTTCACTTTGGAACTTTTCCAGCATTTCTTGTCCGTCCTCAGGTATTGGTTATATTTTATAAGTATACATGTCGCATATAAAAGTTGAAATTAATATGTTCTGAAGATGAAGAGCTGACTCAATCTTTACTATAGAACATGGGGGTTGTCAACTACAACAAACGTTTTTGATTTTGACATTCGACTGAGGAAGTTGTACATTATGAAGCAGTTTATGATGTGGGTAAGTATAGAGTGGGGGCCCATATTCGCCGGGGACACAATTTTGCCGTTTTATGATTTTGAGGTGTAAACACTTCAAAGGATGACTGAAATGGAAGAAATATGCCACTAAATTATAATTTTATAACAAATATGATTATTTTTTAAACTTAAACAAAATTACGGCAATTACTGCAAAAGATCGAAAAACGGACAATGATTTTCGGTCAATTTCCTGAATGAAAACAGGATTTTTTTCTTAGTAATTTTTTGACTGATTGGCCTAAAGTTCTGTTTTTTTACACCTTTGAAATGTTTGCTGTTCATCTATAATAAAATTTATTTGATAAATATTCTATAAAGCTGCAGTTATTTGGTTTTAAATAGATGTGTAAAAACGGCAAATATGTGTCCCCCATTGACAAAACATCAGGGAATTTCATATCCCCTTTCATCTAACTTTACGGATGATTATTTTCAAACAAACATGTTTTCAAGCATAGGAATGTTTTGCATTTGAAATATCAGTATACTTAAAAAACATATAGACCAGAACATGAACTGTAGAAAACATGGAAAGATATGGCGAAAATGAGCACCCCACTCTACATGTCAAGTACACATGTACATGTACACTTTGAAATCATAAATAACAGTTCGCTTCATAGGGTGGACAATATTTGTTACGGATGGACAGACATGACTTTATGGTTATCACCACTAGGCATCTCCCTAATTACAAGATTGAAAAAAAACGGGTTCTTAGATGAACCAGAAATGACCACATATGACTATAATCATCATAATCATGATGATTGGTCAAACATTTTAAGATAAAAATGTGTCTTTTTTTATATTTTAAATCTAAGTATTTGCAGAACTATATCAGCCAATCATGTCCCAGTCATGTCTGTTATTCTTGCACACATTTATAACAATTTAACCATTTGTTAACTGTCAGATTGTTTCATTTTTAAGTCTGATAGTATATATATATAGACCATAATTGTTTTGTCTTTTATCTACACTGTATGTTCTTGTCTGCCATGTTGGAAGTAAGGTAGGGTCATCTGACTTTTTTTTTAAAACTAGATACCTAATCATGCTTATGGTGATTATGGACAAGTTGGGATAAATTTGTCTCCGTAGTTTACAAAAATTGTGAAAAAAATAATGACTGTAAAGGGCATTAACTCTATATGGGGTCATATGATAGTATTTAACCTGATGAACATTTTTGCCACTCTCAGATTTGCTCTAAATGCTTTAAATTTAGTTTCAGAGATTTAAGCCAAAAACTGCATTTTACCCATGGATATGTTTTATTATTAGCCATGGTGGCCATCTTGGTTGGCAGACTGGGTCATTGTACACATTTTTTAGATTAAATACCCTAGTGATGATTTTGGCCAAGTTTGGTTTACTTTTGGCCCAGTAGTCTGGTAGTTTCAGAGGAGAAGATTTTTGTAAAAGTAAACAGACGACAATGACGGATGAGTGATTAGAAAAGCTCACTTGACCTTTCAGGTCAGGTAAGCTTAAAACAAATTATTTTATGCAATGTTTGATTAAAAATATCAACACTATACTCATAATTTACTTACCATATCTGTTAATAAGGTCTTGTTCTGGTATCAGATTTGGAAGATTCTGCTTTAGATCATTTATTGACTGTATTGACTTTTTTATCAAATCTTCTGGAATGTTGGTCCCACTGCCTGAAAGTTAAAAAAGAAAACATGTAATATAAATGATAAAGGAAAAAAATGTGATTTGTAGATATATTTTTTGGAAATCAAAAATACATGTATGCAAGATATATATTTGAAAATATCAATAGGTTTAGCATGTTTAGCCAACAATTCCTAATAACAAACAGAAGTTTCACAGGTCGGGAACACTTCCTTGTAAGGATATGCTTAAATTAGCATACTTATGTCCTCTGATTATTTAGGTATGATTATGAAGCAATTTAGTTTTACCTAGGTTACCCCATTACCACCCTAACTAATGAAAAGCAACTGGTTCAATAATAATTCACTTTAAGCAGCAGCCAGTATGGTCTTTAGGAAAGGATGATAGTTCGTCGGAAGGGGATGATAAAGGGCTGACCTGTGTTAAGAGAGCCATATCTCTTGCACGTTAAAGACACCCTTGTAGATTTCGAAAAAGAGTAGGCTAATGCTGCTACAAGGCAGCACTCGCACCCACAAAGTGGAAAGGGATTAATATAAGTTGCAAAACTTGTTTCCCAATCCACTTTAAATAAATTTGTTTAAATTATGCAGCCAATATGGTTCAATTTTGTCACAATAAGCTAAATGAAATGCTTTGCTGAGTGCAGCCTGATAAAAATGCAGAGTTTAGTTTGGATAAATGTTTTACATGAGAATTTGACAGCTAGTGAAGGAAAAGTATCACATTTACTAATTTGTTTCTTCAAAACAATGTATTATCACCAATCGAGGCCATTTATAGCTGATTATACAGTATCAGTTTTTCTCATTGCTAAAATTGTCTATCATCCATAGCATTTCATCAAAACTGCACAACCCATGACAAGGCCTTTTTAATTTTTGTCTGACAATGTTAACACTATGATCTAGAGAATTTAATTGACTAAAGAGTATTACATTTGGAAAAAAACTTGTTAACTTCTTATACAAGGCAAAAAAAGAAAGTTGACCCGTGCAGCCAGTATAGCAATATACATTATTAATCTTCGCATGCAAATTGAAGATTATGTCACATTATCATATGTGCAGACCAAAAACATTTAATTTGAGAGTCCCAGACAATTATGTTGACAGTTTTCCAGTGTAGTAAACTCGTAGTTTGCATTGTAGTTCATTGAGTCAATTGGTTAGGTTATCAAGGCCTAGTCCTTGTGTTTTAGAAATTACATAATGTACTTTGAAATATATTCTGACTTCAGGAAATCTTAGAGTTCTGACCTGTTTCAGGCATTTCTTAACATGATTAAATGTCACCAGAATGTGAAATCATTACAAATGTATATGATCCAACTCAGAGTAGACATGCAACAAACATTTGATTTTATTTTCACATTTAAATATATATGTTTTTTAATTTGCACCATATTGAATGACCAAATAAGAACTTGTGTGTCAGATGGGTCTTAGACCCTTTTCATTTCAACGATGTAGATGTAAAACTCAAAAATGTATAGAGTGTGGTCATAAGTATTCGTCACTTGAGATTTTTCGATATAAATTGTATCAAGGATTTGTATTTGTACTATACAAATCCTTGATTGTATATAAATTTACATTTTTTTCAAAAAAATATTCGTACGGAATTC